>NW_005353663.1:1144982-1176032 GCF_000412655.1 Myotis brandtii
ATATATATAGAGAGAGAGAGAGAGAGAGAGAGAGAGAGAGAGAGGGAGAGAGAGGAGAGAGAATACTTTATAAAGTGTATTTTACTTAAGTAAAAAAGGAAGTTACTGTGTGCAGTATAATCTCATTTTTAAGATTATAAATCTCTCTCAATCTCTCTCTCTCTCTCTCTCTCTCTCTCTCTCTCTCTTTCTCTCTCCAAATAAGGTCATTTTCTGAGGCACTCGGGGTTAGGACTCCAACATATTGTCATATATTTCTCTCTCTCCAAACAAGGTCATTTTCTAAGGTACTAGGGGTTAGGACTCTAACATATTATCATATACTAGAGATCAAGTGCACCAATTCATGCACCAGTGGGGTCCCTCGGCCTGGTCTGCAGAATCAGGCTGAAACCGGCTCTCTGACATCCCCTGAGGGGGGGGGTCCCGGATTGTGAGAGGGTGCAGGCCAGGCCAAGGGACCCCAATGGTGCACGATCAGGGCTAGGGAGGAATGTGGGCGGTTGGCCAGCCGGGATGGGACCACGGGAGGGCGCTAGGGCATGTCTGGCCCATGTTGCTCAGTCCCGATTGGCCGGACCCCAGCAGCAAGCTCACCTATCGGTTAGAGTGTCTTTCCCCTGGTGGTCAGTGCACATCATAGTGATTGGTCGACTGTCTGCTCCCTGGTGGTTAGTGCATGTCATAGCGAGCGGTTGAGCAGCCTTAGCATATCATTAGCATATCATACTTTGATTGGTTGAATGGCCGACTGGCCGACTGGACACTTAGCTATTAGGCTTTTATTACATAAGATTTTTGAGAGGGTCACAATTCAAACCATAATACTTAGGCTGTAAATTAGGATTTCTAACAGAGCTGAACAGTAACTGTGTTTGTTAACTAGAAGTGGTAAAGGTATCCTGATAGGCAAAAGCACTCAAGAATGTCTTCCACTCAGAATTTTTAACTGGAAAAACCAGTGTTTTCCATCCATCCTTCTGCCTTGGAGCCTGAAGGGTACAGTGTGCCCTGGCTATACAAAGTGGATATCTCTGCTCATTTCTAGTTTGCCAACCTCACTGAGGCACATGGTGAGAAAAGGACTAGGGTCTACATGTAACCTATCCTATTTTACTTTGTCATTGGCCTAACTACAACTGTCCACAGCATTCGGCTTTGGGCACAATGGAAGAACTACTGCCTATTAGTGTACACATGTATTTTATCCCAGGATCATCAGTAGAGAGAACAGCCGAGACTCTGACCGTGAAAAGTTCACCAATAAAACAGCTATTCCAGCTCATGAAAACCTCTCAGGCTCTGTGGTACAGAGTCTGGGGGGAATGTTGTGTGAGCTCTTCTCTCATATGACCCTTTAGAAAAGCATTCTATTAGATCATTTTAAATTTCCTCTTTATGGTTATGTCTATACACTACTGAGGGGAGTGGACATGGGCACAACATTTTGGGAAGGATATTAGGTAGCATCTACCTATATTTTGAATATGTATGCCCTATGTTCTAGAATTTTCTTTCTAGGAACTTAGTTTTAGAAATGCCTACACATGTACAAAAAGATGTGTACAAAAAGACATGTATGTTCGCTGTGGGAAGATAACTTACTGAGTTAGTAATTTGTGTGCATTTTCTCTTCAATTGCAGCCAGCCCTTCAAGCTCACTTAGCTCGCTTGCCCCAGGGGAGTTTTGTTTTTTGTGGAACTGGGTGAAGAATGCTTGCAAGGAACCATATTATTTAAAAATATTATTATACTAGAGGTCCGGTGCACAAATTTCATGCATGGGGGGAGGGGAGGAGTCCCTCAGCCCAGCCTGCACCCTGTCCAATCTGGGACCTCTCGGGGGATGTCCGACTGCCGGTTTAGGCTCGATCCCACAGAGATCGGGTCTAAACTGGCAGGCGGAATCCCTCTCACAATCTGGGACTGCTTGCTCCCAACTGCTCGCCTGCCTGCCTGCCTGCCTGATTGCCCCCTAACCACTCCCTTGCCAGCCTGATTGACACCTAACTGTTCCCCTGCCAGACCGATCGCCCCTAACTGCCCTCCCCTGCTGGCCTGGTCACCCCTAACTGCCCTCCCCTGCAGGCCTGGTCCCCCCCAACTGCCCTCCCTTCCCTGCAGGCCTGGTTGCCCCCAATTGCCCTCCACTGCTATCCTGGTCGCCCCTAACTGCCCTCCCCTGCAGGCCTGGTCGCCCCCAATTGCCCTCCACTGCTATCCTGGTCGCCCTTAACTGCCCTCCCCTGCTGGCCTGATTGCCCACAACTGCCCTCCCCTGCCGGCCATCTTGTGGTGGCCATCTTGTGACCACATGGGGATGGCCATCTTGTGCGATGGCATGATGGTTAATTTGCATATTATCCTTTTATTATATAGGGTATTTCCTCTATTAAAAGCCTAATCTCTTCAAAGAGAGTATTCTATGTACTGGCAGGGGGTGGGGTGAAGGGATGCAGAAACTTGTACCTCTAAGGCAAGACAGTACAAGTAGGGAGATCAAGGTTTCCCCAAACTTGTAGAAGAGCCAAAGGGTCCAAGGCCTTGTCACATGCTTTTATAAATTACACTTGTAATAAGTTAAGGCCTTCCACCAAGCATACACTTCATAATTTTCCTTTAAAATTAATTTTTAAGGCTTATCATTCCATTCTGTTAATGTTATTTCAAATACTGATTCTGATTTTTAGTGATTCTGTCCCCACTATGGCAACTCTAACTTGACCGCTGTGTTTTCCAAGGGCTGACCTTGGTCTCAGGCGGGCGTCTGCTCCTAATCCTTCAAACCATCGAAGACCTATCTGTCCTCCAGCCCCACTTTATCCAAGCCTATCCTGACAACAATCCCAGAAAGCTTCCCTGACAGTGAGGTATGCAATGTGTGTCAGTTTAACAATCTCATAGCGAAAGAACTGACTGTAGCTAGACAGAGTAACATCATGCTGACTGAATAAGATTTTATGTTCTGAGGATTTATGAATCATCTGATTAATTTGTATAACAATTTACTAGTGATGGTTACCAGGTTAACTGTCTGTAATTTCCCAACTATGTATTTTTCTTTTTGAGAAAACTGAGAAACTGGCCCATCTCTAGACTTTTCTTTCTTATGAGCTTTAGAAGTTGGGGGATGATTCCACGCCTCTCCTCTAATCTGGCCCTGAGATGGGAACACACAGAGAGAGTTCTCTCTCTTTGTCCAACAGCTTAAATTCCTGGCTTAGAAAACTTGCTTTGCATTTTTCTTATTTGTGTGAACATCATTTGGCCTCTGCAGAGATGGCATCTTCAGCATGAACGCTGGCTGTGAGGATATGGGGCGGAGGGAGAGAAGAAGATGAGAATGCAAGGAAGTCCCCATGCAACCCACACGGGGAGCTTCCCAAAGCACCTGCTGAAACCTAAGCACAGGAATGATGGGCCAGACCTTGTTCTCAGCGAGCGAATAGGCACTTACTCCTTCAGCTGCTTGGTTAACTTCACCACCTGAGAGGCCAGTGACATGCAGGTCTCCACCACCACCAGGTACCGGGAGCACAGGGTGTGGCCGTGGCGCTCGGCACTCTGGGAGGGCTTGTCCCCCGTGTGGTTCTGCATGGTGACATTTGCTCCGTACTCAACCAAGGTCTGTCAGAAAGGCAGAGACATGGGGTCATATCAGGGCCTCCTTCTCAGCATTTTTAATGACTGTAACAGAAGGTTGAATGGAGATTTCCTGTTATTCCAAAACCAGTTCCCAGAGCCCATAACAGGACAGGGTGGGGCAACCTGGCGAGCTTTCAGCAGTCGATATCAGACACCTCCTGCCCTACTACCAGCAACCCCACCCAGGCTCTGGAGGAGGAGGAGCCTGGGAGGGGAGAAGGTTGCTGCCATCCTTAAGGTCCCGTCCTTTATGAGCCATGCAGGGCACAGGGCAGTGCAGAGTGGTGTCTGTGAGGAGATGCTTCGTCCCTTTCAATGGGTGAGCTCGTAACATGGGGATGCGTGTCAGGAGGAGAGTGGGACTTGTTTATCGGTGCCAATTGACTTGGGCAGCACACTTGACATGTTGCTGAGCCTAAATGATCCTGATCAAGAATAAAAAGAACTGGAATGAAATGACATGGCCGGGGCTGGGCAGCAGCCTGCACTCCCACCATGTGCCATGGCAAGTGTATGTCCCATAGATTGAGCAGATGAGGTAGAAGGGAGCTTGGTGCCAGGCTGTTATTACCCCATTAAATATGGGAGGGTTCTCCAGCCTTGGCCAGGTGGCTCAAGTGGTTGGAGCATCGTCCCGTACACCAAAAAGGTTGTGGGTTCGATTCCTGGTCAGGGTACATATCTGGGTTGGTTCGATCCCTGGTTGGCGTTCCTACAGGAGGGAGGCAACCAATCCATGTTCTCTCTCTCTCTCTCTCTCTCTCTCTCATATGGGGTAAGGATAAAAAAAATAGGAGGGTTCTCTAGCAGCAAGAGGCAGTGGGTAAGGATAAAAAAAAATAGGAGGGTTCTCTAGCAGCAAGAGGCAGTGGGGTGCAACGCAAGTAGAGAGAATTGTGTGGGGAAAGAAGGAGGGTATAAGGTTGGAGTCAGATCTCCTCTGTCAGGTATCAGTGGGGAGGCTCAGAGGGCCCTGTGAATACCCCACCGCAGTGCCCTTCAGAAGTCAGCCCCTGAAGGCTGCCCACAGAGGGCATCAGCAGCGAACCACGGTGAGCTGAAGAAGCAGTGACAACTTTCAGCGAGCGTGCCATGATCTTTCCCAGTTAAGCAAAGAGACAGTGGGCTTTTTCTCTTCATACCTCCACTTTCTCCCCAGCACTGGAGCCCAGAAGAGAGAGGGGGGAATAGGAGCTAGCATGGCGAGTAAACAGCCGATCATGCCTCACTCCCCCATGCCAAGTCCTTTGACCCCTGAGTCCAATCTGGGTTGGGGATGAGAATGCTTTCAATCAGAAATAAGACTGAGACTTTAAACTGGTTTGGATTAAATGTTAATAGTTAAAAGCAAGCAAAAAGTTATGGAATCCGGCCAGTGTATCATTAGTAGAGGAGAGATTTGAACGAGCATGGTTCACATCATTAATTAAATACCAACAGCAAACTTCTTTCACATTATACTGTGATGACATTAGATGCCACAAAAAGCTGTGGCACCAACACGAATCCACTGCCACAGTCTGACATATCCTTTGACACTGTCGACATGAGATTGTAGACTTCTGGATTTACTTCGGTAATAGGTAATGTTTTTCCCACAAGCAATGCTTGTAATTTTTAAATTCCTAGACTACTTAGACTCAGGGGTCATTGAGGAGCTTCATTTTCCTTTCAGCTTATGATCACTCACCATGAAAGGTCACTCTGCCAGAAAGCCTCCCATCCCCCTCCCAAGAGGCAGGGGGACCACCTCGCCCAAGCTCTCCGACACTCAGTGCAAACACAGCCTGGATCACTCCCTTGACTCAGGCCTCTGCAGCTTTCTTTCCAATGTTTGTCCCCCTCCCAAGAGGCAGGGGGACCACCTCGCCCGAGCTCTCCCAGCTCTCTGACACTCAGTGCAAACACAGCCTGGATCACTACCTTGACTCAGGCCTCTGCAGCTTTCTTTCCAATGTTTTTCAAGCTCAGTCCCCTTCCCACCTCATAAGGAACCTTGGTCACTCCCTCTTGTACTCTCAGTCTCTTTGTATTTTTTTAAAATATCACACCCAGTACACAGACCTGCTTCCAAGATTATCCAAGTTTCCACAGCCATGGTATCGAGCGCCAAAAGTATCATTTGTGCTAAGTGGAGTGATGAATGTTCTGAAAGGACAGACTGCCTCTCCTCACATATTAAAAAGAAAAATAACTGAAATCTCAAACGGAATTGGTGATATCAGCTGGTTTTCTTTGGCTTTCGTCATTTATTAGCTGATAAAAAAGTTTATTTCAAGACTATTAAATATTGGAGTGTTTTGTTAAATGGAAAAATAACGTTTTCCATTTTTATTTGATTATTTTTCTTCCACAAAAAATAATGCTACTCCTTTCATCTTCCTGCAGATCCTGGTAATAATTTAAATTTCTCTCCAATTTCTCATCACTCCTTTTACAACTTGGGGCCTTAAATTAGAAGTTTTATCCTTTGCCAACATTAATGGGGGAACTTTTGAACACTTGGAATATTTTCTATCAATTTAGCTCTCCAAACAGCAGTTGTATGTGGGTGGAAACTCTAGAGAGCTGCTTTAAAAAAAAATCATTCTCTGCCTTTTACTTTATAGCTTTTCCATATCTTCTCATGTCGTTTCCTGAGTCCTCTCTACTTTCCTGATCAACTGGTTCTCACTGCCCAGTTTTCTCTTATCAGAAACAGTCTGCCTTGCACACAGTAGGACCATAATAAATACCTGCTAAGTAAATGAGCACATTAAGTTTGCAATAAAAAGAAACAACACATAAGGCAACAAAGAGTGTTGCTTTCTTAGAGTTGTTATGTACACATAACATATTTGCACTGTGTGAACTTGTGAAGTAGAAGTACTTTCTCTCATCCTGGCTGTCAACCACATGCTCTCAACGGCTCTGCTCAAGGGGTGGGAACAAAGCCACAGGTGTTGAGTCATTTTCAATGATAAGAATGGTGTGATTGGTCTGATTCTGGTAATTGTGATTCCTGTTCATTAATTAAATTCAAGGCCACATCTAAACCCTGTTTCTGATTCCCAGCCTTTCTTCCCGTCACACTGTCACTCCTCTTCTACCTGCTCTTCCCCTGACTCTTCAGCTGTCCTCTCTCTTTGCTTTGTCACTTGGAGTCTGAATGCTTTTTTCTGGGTGAAGACGTCTATCTGGCTTTTCCATTCGCATGAAGACCCTTGCTTGGTCCGCTTACTGTGTGCTGTTATGAGGGCGGCACCTGGTCAAGCTCAATTTCGTGCAGCTCTGCATCTGGCTGAGGGATAAGGTACCGACTCCTCTTGTGGAAATCCTACCCTCTCTAAGAAGTCCTCTCTGATGCCCCTCATGTGGTTTGGGGCAGGGGGAGAACCTCCCTCCCCTCTCCTGTGGCTCTGTTCTCCAACCTCTTTACATCATTGCACACATAGATTATAGTAATACTGGTAAGGCATACTCAGCTAAAAAGATGAGGCCCCCTGAGGCCGGTGGGTGGAGTGGCTGGTCAACCAAGGGCATGGCTAGTCTGCCCAACAGCTGAGGGGATCCATAGCTGAGTCTTTCCTGTTATCAACTCTGGGCCCATTTAAATGCATTTGAGAAGCTCGGTCCTGCTACAGGGAAAGACTACAGCACACTCTCTCTAACCCACTGCTCCTTTCTCCAAAGAATTCCTCTAACCCAGCAGTTCTCAACCTGTGGGTCGCAACCCCTTTGGTGGTCGAACGACCCTTTCACAGGGGTCGCCTAAGACCATCCTGCATATCAGATATTTATATTACGATTCACGACAGTAGCAACATTACAGTTATGAAGTAGCAACAAAAATAATTTTATGGTTGGGTCACAACATGAAGAACTGTATTTAAAGGGCCAGAAGGTTGAGAACCACTGCTCTAACCCATTCTTAAAAAATCTGTCCTATTTTTCATATACCTATTTTTCATAAATCTGTCCTATTTTATATGTCAATGGTAGCAAGAACAGTCTGCCCTTTGAGAGACTGAGAGTTGTCAGTCTGGTACTGATTTCCCACCGTCTTGAGAACATGGAGGTACTTAATGTCTATTGTCCTCAGCATCCTGTGACATTCAAGGAGAATCTTATAGGGCTATTCTGCTTATATCTGTGTGGATTTGTGAAAATACAAATATAACTATATAATTCCTTATCATCTACTACAATAGGAAAAGCTGATTTAATCCATTCTCCCAATGGATTGAACAAAATTTCCTTTTTTAAAATTACTTGATAAATGCATTTTGCTCTTCCAAGCAGCAGGACCTGTGTACCTGTATGCACCCGAGGTAGCCATGCTGAGAGGCTACATGAACTGCACTGTTGCCATCCTGGTCCACTTCGTCCAACGAGATGCCTTGTTCTTGCATGAACTGAAGAAGCCACAGAAGAATCTTTTCCTATAAACACAAAGAGAGTTGGAATTAATGGAATATCATGTGGAGAAATCTAATATAAAGTCAGAGGGAAACAAAAACCCCAAATTGTGAAAACAGGACATACCCACCCTTACCATATCAAGAGATAATTCCCATGCAGTGTGAACTGAAAAATCTATGGATCTCTGAAGTCAATGAAAGAGGAATGCTCAGCGAAGTGTAAGAGCAGGAAGTTATCTCAGAACTGCTCTTGTTTTACTTACTGTTCTATAGATGGGAGAGTTAATTTGCTGAAAGTTTGAGGACCTCCTCAAAGTCTCCCCGCTAGATAGATCCAACGTGGCAACCAGAATCCAGGTCTTTTGAGCCTCAGGCCATGTTTTTGCTACTTTGTTATACTGTCTGTAGGCTTCCAGAATATTATTATAAAACGTTGAACTCGTGATACAGCTAGCTCCCACTTTTAAGCTTATAATGCTTCCACCAGACCTTCCTAATCCCAAAGCTCCTGCAATCAACAGGCTTATGAAAGGAGGCAACACCTTGAGCTGCCGAGTCTAAGAGGACCCCACCAAAGTACAACTGGCACCCTCTTGATTTTTCTGACCACGTTTTGGTCATGTTTTGAAGGCAAAGCTTTCTCTTCTTCCACGTTCAAAGGAAGGCACCTATGGCTCTGAACACAAGCTTTCGAAAGCAAAGACACAGAGCAGTCGGTGTGTGTTACCAGAATCCCTTTGCATTTTACCCACGGAGTCTTTGTGGTATTTTCATGTTATGTTTGGCCCAGGCAGAAAGCAGGGGGATGGGATTTCACTGTTTTAAAATAGAAAAATGAAATAAAATGTTAAAAAAAATATGAGAGTGGTAAAAACAACAGCATGGAGTTTAGTGGGTGGAATCTGACATTTCAAAAGATGATCATGTGTTTGAAAGAGCCTTGAACCTCTCCTTAGCCTTTTAAAGGCTTTATTTCCAGTTATTTGCTCGGGCTGGTCATGAACTTTTATACTTTTCTGGATTAAATTTGCCTTCACCTTCTGAACATGCCAACTAATCTGCTAAAGGAATGTTGGATAAAAACAGCCAGCTCCTTTAATGTTTCACCCGTCATGTGGGGAGCAGGGCACTGTTTATGAAGGCATCTGGGGCATCGGGGACAGACTGAACATTTGCACCACACTTTTTCCACATGAGCAAGCAGGGAGTAAGACCCCTAAAGAGCAAGAAGAGAAAAATGTAATCAATGCCTACAACCTAGCAAGAATGCACCCAGGGAAAGCAGAGTGAAGTGTTAGCTACAAACACAGACAGACCTTGCAGAAAGTGAAACCTTCCGCATCCCTAGAGCAGGAGGTGGAACAGAGCCTGGAGGCCAGGCTGGGAGGTAGAATTGGGATGAGGATCTACCGATAGGCTTAACTCTCTTCTTTAGAGACAAACTTGGGGAAAGTTGGAGCTGAAATTTGAACCAGAGCAGGTGATCTTTCACATGCATAGGGTAGGACAATTTGCTTTACGTTTCCTAATTGATTATTTTTATTTGGAGACAGATGATTGCACCATATGATCAACTTAACTCCTTAAAAGATGCTGATGAGTGGACGTGTCTCGGGGTAAAGGACATACCACCCGGTTCGAAATCGATGACTGAGGCATAGAAACATCAAGAGGGCAGGCTGCTGCAACTTCGCAGATGCAAAAGGCAGTCCTGCCATCTCCAGCAGGTCATCCTCAAGCCTGTGGTGACTTGGCTTACTCCACGATATTAAATCATGGGGTCATCATATGCCGAGTTCAAGAGAGTTTAGCGACTCATCCAACTCACACACTCTTATTTTATGAATTAGAAAACTGAAAAAAATAACTACTTCCTGATATTCTAGCAGCTCTTTTCTTTAGAAAGTAACGTTCAGAGGAGTTCAAGATATTTAGAAATGTTTTATAGGTACCTTCTGGTCAGGCATATTTTCATATTTTTCAGACTCAATAAAATATTATAGTGGATATGTCTATTCCATAAGCACGGAAAATGCACTTTACAGTAATTCACAGAGCTCTGACTTTTAGTAATGGGGTGGTAGGAAATGGAATACTGCATTTCATATGACTAGGAATTTTCCCCTTGTAGAAATCTGGGGAAGAATCTAGCCACCTGTTTTCTCCAACTAAGAAGGCCCTTGATGAATGCAGGGGTTGATAATCTGGGAGAACAAGACAAGTCTGTGAGGCAAGAGTTGCCTTGACTCCTGATGGCTCTCCAAGTCAGGTTCAGCCTATATTGTTACAATGACCTGTCTTCTTTTCTTGTGATGGCATGGGTAACTCTTTCTTCCTTACAATTAAAGATCTCAACCAATTCAATAGGCAAGACTTACACAAAGGAAGGACCATTACTTGATTGTTCACAATAAGACAGGCCTTTGCCCAGCACCTCAAGTTCAGTCTTGTGTTCTGCATTGGACAATTTATTTTAATAAAAAAATAAGCCATTGGCTTGTCCACTGAGATATTATATAGAAACAAAAATCTCTTCTACGATTACCAAAAGGGTCTAGATGACTATATACCTGTTCTAACAACTTGGGATTTCTAACATCTAGGATTTCAGTTCTAACATCTAGGATTTCTGATATGGACATGGAGATAGCTAGAATCCCTGGTTTTGGTAAAAGCATTGAGCATCCGCTTTCAGAGAAAAGTTGCTTTCTGCTCTTATTTCATTGTAAAGATCCTACAATTTAGACAATTTAAACTTAAATATCTAGTAAGGAGAACTGAACAAATACAGCTGTTTTCTCCAATCAAGAAGGCCCTTGATGGATGCATTTATACCATGGTGTCCACCTCTTCTCTCTAAGACCTTTAACATCTAACACACACCTACCTATCACTACCCCTGCTCCTCTGAAGATGTTAGACGAGCTTCATCTTTCCTAAAAGTATTGCTTTCAGAGAGCATTCATTGCAGTCACATGGATGGAGAGGTTCTTCTGTATTATTTCTGTTTAACAGCATGCCTCTCCCACTTATTCTATCAATCTACCCACACATCTATCTATAGCCATTCAACTTTCATTATTGACTGAACACTTCATTCATCTACTAGTTTCATCTTCTGGGAATGTCTACGCTTTTCCTAAAGACAATGCAATTGTTTAAAGAGGCAATTAATTAATATATGTAATTTCTGAGATTGCCAAACAAAGTCTAATAAAAATGTAGTTGAAAAGTATGCTTCAGGTTTATTATTGGAATGAATAAAATCCCTGCAGTTTTTGATGCAACCATAATTGTTGAAGGAGGAGCGTTCCCTGTGGTCATAAATCATCAAATCTAATACATCCTCACTTATAAGATTCATTCTGGTCTAAGATGTTAAAATGTAAAGTAAATGGCCAGTAATGATTTCATAATGTCATTTATTGTGAGATAAATGTAGAATCTAGAGATAGTAAAATGTGGGGGGGAAAGTACATATAAGAATTGATTAAGAACTGAATAATTCTTTGGTAAATTTTTCTTATATTTTACTTATGGCGAAATAAACTAAGTAATATTGATAGCAATAAAAATAATAAATTGGAAGCTATCTAATCATAATAGCCAACATTTATCTACTATATGTCCATAATGGGCAGAGCTTCATGTGGCTTTTCTCATTTAGTCCTCAGAGCAACCCTGTGAGGAAACTTCTATTAACTCCATTTAAAAGAAAATCTTCACTTGAGGATATTTTTTCCATTTATTTTTTAAAGAGAGTAAAAGGGAGGGAGGGAGGAGAAAGATGGAAAAACATGGATGTGAGAGAGGCACACTGATTGATTGTGATTGGTTGCCTCCCACAGGTACCCTGACCAGGGCTGGGGATCGAACCTGCAAACCAGGTGCATGCCCTTTGACTGGAATCAAATCCTTGACCCTTCCAGTCCTCGAGCCGAGGCTCTAACCACTGAACACCAACCAGGGCTATTATCTCCATTTTAAAGATGAAGAAACTGAGGTCCAGGGAGACCTTTTCTTTTTAAAAAAATGTATCAAGGCCATTGAGCTAGTAAGTGGTAAGGCTAAGGTTTAAACACAGACACTTGACTCAGAAGTCAATGTTCTCCATAACTCTGTTTTCTAACTTCTGAGTATGAATATTCACAACTACGCAATGCCCATGAGCTTTGGCTCCATAAATGACACCCTTGCTTTGCACCCTTTGGGCCCCAGAAACCATGGTTAGCTGCCTGTCAGTCTGTGGTGTCATGGGGCTCCGTGTTGGTTGTGATTTTTCCCAGATTGGTCCTTGGAGAGCAGATGGATGCTCATGCTAATCGAAGGTTTTTCTGTTTTGCTTTCATCTGCAATTGCAGCACTCTCGGTGTGTTTACTTATTTCTACCCCATGATGGTGAAACAATAAAGTCAAAGGATTACTTCCCCTTTTAAAAGTAAATTGTGGAAAAACGGTAACACAGCCTGCGGAAGCATTCCCCCTCACCAGCATCTATCACTGTTCATGACCATTCCTAGGAATTGCTGAGCCTTTTCTTTTTTTTCAAAAAAAAAGAAATGCCCCCACCCACCCAAATCTGTATCAGGGCAAACATGTTTTTGTTTGTTTGTTTTTTAAAACATATTTTATTGATTTTTACAGAGAGGAAGGGAGAGGGATAGAGAGCTAGAAACATCGATGAGAGAGAAACATCGATCAGCTGCCTCCTGTACACCCCCTACTGGGGATGTGCCCACAACCAAGGTACATGCCCTTGGCTGGAATCGAACCCGGGACCCTTCAGTCCGCAGGCCGAGGCTCCATCCACTGAGCCAAACCGGTCAGGGCAAAGGGGCAAACATTTAAAAAGGAGAATGAACACCAGAGTGTGGACAAAGGTACTCTTGGTAAATGCCCATTGCTATGATGAAGGTTGTTCTTGCAGCAGAATCTCTTGACTAAAAAAGTCATGTGAATGCTTCAGAAACAAAATGATCACAGGTTTGAAGGTGAACGTAACAGCCCACTGAAGCAGCGACCAATGCAAAACAGGCTGAAGCCCCAAGCAGCTGAGGGCGAGAGCTTTGCTGGATGAGACCATCTGAACCTTCATGTGCGAATAAAACAGCCCAAATTACACAGGTGGTAGCCTTGACTTGAGACAATTCAGTCTCAAGGGACAGCAGAGCAGGCCTCTTGAGGACATCCCCGCTCATTCCTGAGCCTCCCCGAGGCTCTCACCTTCACGCTCCCTGGGCTGGCTCTGTTAGGTACAATCAGGCAATGAAATAATTGCACCCTCTGAGACTTCATGTGTCAAGATGAGGAAAATCAATTCCTATCACCCAAAGCTCTATCACTGCAGGACACCACTAAAAACTGCTGCCTACCTGTGGTACTGGAGTCTTTAATGATAAATTTGTATTAAAAAAAAGGACACAAATTGGGAGTCAAAGGGAGCCCATTCTTTAAGAATCTATATGAGGGGCAGAGGGCAACTAAAATAAACCAGGAGAGGAATTTTTCTCTGTACTATCCTTTTCAGAGGTATTTACTAAGGAAACAAAACCAGAGCACACTCAAGTGCCTGCTTGATGTAGAAAAACTTGCATGTGCTGAATCCATTAGAAAACTGTTCAATAACAGTCTTCCTTGAGAAAATATTAGCCTTGTAACAGTTCCAAGTTCAGCATCTCTGCAGGTTATCTGTTATATAAGTCGCTGTGGCGATGTAGGATGGCTGGACAGAATTCACAGATCTAATGGGTTTCTCCATTTTCCCCTCGGGTAGGAATGCTCTCCCAAGGGCGCTGCTGGGCTGCCCTGCTCAGAGCTGTACTTGAGGTCATTAAAAATGCTTATCAGCTTGAAATAACAACCTGAAGATTGATATTAGCATGAAGCAAATGTTTGACACCGCTCTTCACATAGGTCAGTAATTTCCATCTTTTCCTCTCACTCAGCCAAGTAAGCCACGCTATCACCCAACCAGTCCCAGAAAGGGCACTCTCTTTTGTTCTGTCCCAATAGCTTCCAAATTATGAGAAACCTGCTGTGAGAGTTGAGCAAGGAAACTGGCATATATAAGCAACATTTCCCAAGACAAAGAAGGCCGGATGCCCAATTATTTACTTAGAGTCTCAGAACAGGCATGCGATCCTTTCCTCCTTTTCTTTGGCAAACTTGACCAAAAGTGCAGGCAGCTTTTCTCTAATATCAAAATTCCTTGTTAGACTTTATATAAGCACATCAAATCAGGGACATGAGACAATTATTCTAACAATTTGAGAATAAATTAAATTCTGTTTTATACTAAAAACTATTTCTAAAGATTAGCAGTGATTAAATTATTTTGGTCATTTGAAAATTGTCTTCTGCTCTTTGCCAGTGTAAGTCAACAAAATGGGGGAGGGACAGCCTTAGCAAATGCTTATTAACTATTATGATTGTTTGTAGGATACCATGGCTGTACAATACACACACAAAATGGAGTAATCCTTTCAAAGACAGTGGCTTCTACAAATTTTAAATGTTCTTCCTGCTCTTTTCTTCATTTTCTAAACTTAGTACAGGTGCTCACTTCTTCAATGAGCTGCATCAGGTACTCCATATATCACAAAGTATTGTTAGATAAAATGGTAAAAAAAGATTTCTGCAGCTAAATCAATGCCACTGTGAGTGAGTTTTACAAATTACAGAGAGAGACAAAACAGAATCTAGCCCCGAAGTCAGAGGACTTGAGATCCGGTCTTTGCTCTCACTAGCCTTGAGACTTGGGCAAGTCACTTAGCTGTCTTTCTTCAGTCTCCTCTATAGTATAGAGTGGGGATAAAAACATGACCTAACAGGGTTGTTTTAAGGAATAAGTAGATAATGTACACAAATTCCAATGGCATGGTGCCTGGTAACATATGGAAAACAGTACATATTAATATATATTTTAATTGAAGTCACGAAGACTCCCACTAAAAAAAAAAGACTGTAGTAATATTCTCCAAGTCAATTTTTTTAACTTGAAATCGTCATGCTTGAAAAAGCATAATCTCTTGTTGACAATATCACAATTTACTGCCACTGGGGAAAGTTTATGAAGCCAAAGGGGATACGGTTATATGCATGAGAAGCAATTTTCTTTGCCACAAACAAATATGAGTGAATCTATTTTAATATAGTGCTGACTTTATTTATTTTTTGAAGACTGAGATTGGCATTTTGTGGTCCAACTTTTTTTTAAAAGATAATTTATATTCATTCCCTCCAAGGGAGTTAGTGATGATTTTTCACTCCATGCACTAGATTGTGATCTGTGTATATCAATTACTCACACTGGGCTTTCCTACTGTAGAAATTGGTTGTCACTGAGACTCATCTAGTAAGCGTGCTTGTTCATTTTTAATAGAGGGAGACTTCCTTGATCAATGTCTTACTAAATATTTTCTTCTTAATTTTGGATTCAAGAATATCATATTTTGAGCTCAGTTGGTTAGAACATTGTCCCGATATGCCAGGGTTGTGGGTTCAATCTCCAGTCAGGGCACATACAAGCAGCAACCAATACATGCATGGATAAGTGGAACAATAAGTATCTCTCTCTCTCTCTCTCTCTCTCTCTCTCTCTCAACATTAAAAAGAGAATATCAGCTTTCTTCTTGACAGAAGTTAAATGTTTTTATTGTAGAAAATTTGGAAAACACTTAAAAATACAAAAGAAAAAAGCCACATGTAATTCCACTCTGAGTGATAACTACTATAAATAGCAGTGACACAATTTTTTTTTTTTAGTCTTATTACCTGTTTCTCTTTCTCTCTCTCTCCAAAGTTCAAATTTGGTACCCAATTACAGGAACAGTTTTGTATCATAAATTTTAACCTAAATATTATATAATGGACATTTTCCTATAAAATTTCATCATATAAATATAGCTTCATTATTTATCTAATATCCTACTATGGAGTTTTAAGTAGCTTTAGAACATTTTTTTCATTAAAATGCTTAGTGAATGTGATTGCTTATAAATCTGATAATTAAAAATTCTTCATACCTGGCCAAAGCCACCTGCATAATGAATAAGGCTTGGAAAATCCTTAGAACAACTCAGTTCTGCAATGGCTTCCGTTTCACTCACCATCCAGCGCACGCACTCTAACTGACCATTCTAGATTTTAGAAAAAAGGGAAGAAGAAAGAAATTTAATTTTTACTTTTGTATCAGACTTAATTTATTTACAACATAGGTATATCGCCTATTATATTTCTGATATGTGGCTCTGGGTCTAAATAAACGATAGAATTTATTTAAGCACATTTTCATAATTTTCATCAGTTATTTTGAAGTCACTATATTGAGGTATAATCTGCATACTATAAAATATACCCTTTTAAAATATACAGTTTGATGAATTTTGGCAAATACATACTCACTTGTATCTACAACTCCAATCAAGATTAGAACATTTTCCATCACCCCACCCCAAAACATTTCTGCTAGCCTTTTGCTCTCATTCCCCTCACCTTTGCCCGAGGCAAGCCCTGGTATGGTTTCTATCACCATAAAATTCTATCTCTCTTTTGCATCTGGCTTCTTTCATTCAGCATAATGCTTCTGAGATTCATCCAAGCTACGGCTTATATTAATAATTCATCCCTTTTTATTGCTGAGAAGTATTCCATTACATGCATATATCACATTTTGGATACCCATCAACAAACTAAAGAAAGACAAAGTAATCCCAGTCTACTGGCCCCAATGCTACTTTCCCTGAAGGCTTCCCTGACTTGTGTCCACCAGAGCTCTTTCCTCCTGTGCCGAGGTCCCACACTGTGCGATCCAGGAATGCAGTTGTGATATATATAACCTAGTGACTAAGACCCAGACTTTGTAATGGATTTAAATCCTTAATTAACCACTTAGTTACAAGACCTTGATCAAGCTACTTCACCTCTCTGATACTCAATTTTCTCCTCTGTGAAACAGCAGGGTGAGCTGTAACCACCTCATAAACGTACTGTGGAGATCAAATGAGACGAAGCACGTCAGCTTACTAAGCATACAACACTTGCCACCTTATACTATCAAAGTGCTCTCTGAGACACTCACTCTGTAAGACAAATGAGACATTCAGCTGCCTCCCTGGTTTGCATGGTGTGGGACCTAGCAGAGGAATAAAGAGCTACTGTGGCATGAGCTCAGGGAAGTCTATTCTTAAAACAAGACAGAGGAGGTAATCTGCTCATTCTTCATTTACTGCTACAGAGTTTCAAGTAGTCATCTCACAACTATACACACGCAGAGTCTATTCCCTCCATTTGGAATATCTAGCATAACCAACCGGGGGTTTATTGAACAGCTTCCTGGTGCCTCATTCACATCTATTGCCTCCCTCTCTGCCCTCCTTGCTGCCTGGGGAGGCTGATCTGAATGCATTGGCTCCCGTGCCCCCTGGCTTCTAGCTGGTTTTGATTGATGGAGGGTTGTGGCAAGAGACCAAGAAAGGAGAGTGAGTTTGAGGTTCCCTCTGCTCCTGGCTCCCATTACCCCTCTATGGGGTTGTCATTGGCTGGCTGAACCCCTCTACCAGTCAAAGGGCAAAGGTCAGCCAGTCTTCTATGCAGCCCTCTCTCTCTCTCAGGTCCTTCCCCAGTCCCTTCAGGCTCTGGGGGTAGTAACTGTGCTCTGGTTGTGACCCCCAGATATTGTGGGCTCCCTACACCCTACCCACCCTCCTCTTGTATATAAATCCTTCATTACTGACTTTCCTTAAGTTATATAATTTGAACACTGCCAAGTGTTTTCTACCAGGATTTTAAAAAATCACACTGATATAATGTGCTTCATTCCCTCTGGATGAAGAAAGGAATGGGACCATATTGAGCATCTACTAGGCAAGACAGTTTATATAAACTGGTATTTACACAGAACACAGAAATAAGAGGCAGCATTTCTGATTTTAATAATTTGGGTCTTTTTTCTTGGTTTAACTAAAGGTTTATTAATTTTTTTATCTTTTCATAGAACTAAATTTGGTTTTGATGATTTTCTCTATTGTTTTTCTATTCTCTATTTCATTTATTTCCACTTGGATGTTTTTATTTCCTTCCTTATGTTTGCTTTGAATTTAGTTTGCTTTTCTTTTTCTAGTTCCCTAAAGTAGAAGGTTAGGCTATTGATTTGAGATCTTTTTTCTCTTTCTTTCTTTAACATAGACATTTATAGCTATAAATTTCCCATTTAAGCACTGCTTTAGCTCCTTAATGTTGCATTTTCATTCATCTCCAATTATTTTTCAATTTCCCTTGTAATTTCTTCTTTGATGCAATGATTATTTTAGAGTTAATTCCATATACTTGTGAATATCCCAAAATTCCGTCTGTTATTGATTCCTAATTGCATTCCATTATGGTTGAAGAACATACTTCATATGATTTCAATCATTTTAAATTTATTGAGACCTGTTTTATGATCTAACATATGGTTTATTCTGGAAAATGTTCAATGTGCACTTGAGAAGAATTCTGCTGTTGTTGGGTAGAATGCTTTGTTACATGCCTAGTAGGTAGACTTATTTAAGAGTGCAACCTTTAAATAGGGCAAAAATAAATACATCACTACTATGGGTTTGAAAGCAATATCACCTGCCACAAATAGAAATACCAAGAAAACAAAAAATGTTATTAAATTCTAGTGGGAGTTTTTGCCTGCTAGTCTCTGAGCCTGGGGTCACTCACTGTATGTTATAAAGGAATGTCAGTTGGTTGAAGTCATTTTTCTCACCAAACCAACATTTTCTCTTAGAGCTTCATCAGAGGGACTGAATGAGAAAAAGTAATTAAAGTAATTTCATTCCCAGTCTGTTTAGCTCCTAAAATAATTTCTTGTTATAGCCCCATTTTAGAAAACACAATGCTTACACCTTATAGAAATTTTCTTTCCAAAGGGCCCTCAGTAATGCTCTGAATTCCTACAGTATCTAGTGTTGGGTCCCCCAGAAAACACCCAATAAATTCTGCATGTAAGAGGCAAGAATTTATGATGTTCCATTTAAGGAGTTTATGAGTGGGAGAGAGATGTTCTTAAGCCTTGGTATTTCTTCAAAGCTCCTTTTTACCCCCTCAGGTAATCTTTTTATTTGATACTCTGTCTCTGCCTCTGCTTCCTGTCTGCTTCAAGTCATATGATCTGAGCAACTTCTGCCCCTTTTACCAAGTTTGTTTGCTTAAATGACAACAGGGCTGTCAGGACTGTGCTTCATGAGGTGGAATACCACCAGCCTGTTACTGGTGTTCAAAACAAGGTCCTAAAACAGAAAATGCAGACTTCTTAGGACTCTCTCTGCATTCATGTCCTCCAACTACACTGAATACACCGAAGTAGGACATATGTCAAGACAGATTTCTAAAGAGGGTGGCACTGGTTATAAAATATTTGTATTTACTGCTTTTGTGAAATCTAGGTTGAATTGAAGGCATAGAAGAAAACTTCTGTTTCTCAAATCAATGTCCAGAAGAAAAGCATGAAAAGCCTGGGGCTCCAAATCTATAAAATCTTTTGAGTCTTATGGGTTTGTATGTGTTCTTCATTAAAACAAACAAAAGTGCTAGGTTTTGCCTACTGATTGTGTTACGGCAATACTATGTTGACTGGAGGAGTTCAAGAACGAATAACACTTACTATGGATACCACAGAGGGAGTTTATGTCCAGGGTTAGCTTAATGACCATTAAGTTTCTTATGTACCTTATTACTTTAAAGGTTCTTAACTTATCAAAACAGGACTAGGGCATATAAATTATGAAAACATTTTTCATCCAACTGTACTAGTATAGTTAGAATATATTCAATAATCTAGCATGAGTCAGGAAAACTATACATTAGAAGTTATAAATATTTGATAAACACTAAAACATGTAGTGTTCTAATGTCAATGTTCATTGGCATTGCAAGAACATTTTATTCATCGCTGGCACGTGACCATTGATGACCAGACCCAACCCCTATCTTCCCACAGGACTCTGACAGTGGGCTAGATCTTGAATTTTCCATCTACACTTGAATTGCTGATAATGTATCCACCTTATCCACTGGGCTATCAGCTTCTTAAGAAAAGGGATTATGTCTCATTCAAAGTTTTATTACCATCACCTAACACAGTACCCAATGGACTTGGTACATATTGTTGAACTCAACTATGCTGAACCTTGACTTCACATTTGATTTCTCTTTCTTCATGATGGTTGCCTGCAGGTCAGCTCTTAATGTGATAAAGTATCACTCACAACTAAAGAAAAATGATATTCACTGAGCTTGTAGTTTTACCAAAAAATTATTTTTTACACTATCTTTGAAATAATACCTTATAATTGGGTAAAACTAAATAAAACAGAAAACAACTTTTAATATATAAGACTTTACTAAATGGTAAATAAAGGTATAAAAATTCAGATTTGCATAAAAGATATATGAGGGGTAAGACAGCAATGGCTTGCTTTTAAATGTTATATGTTCTTTGGTGATTTCATAAGTAGATTTCTTTAGCTAGCAAGTTCCCCTAATAAATTTCAATATAATTCCATTAATAAAAATTATGATTATTCAGCTTTTAGAAGACATTATTATGTGAAGTACATGTGCAGAAGCACAAGATGTATTATATTTCCCTAAACTTCATTTCTAGCTTCTTAATAAATATGACTGAATTCCACATTTATTTGCCAAAGTCCTTAAAAGTAATTTTAGTTTAATAGCTAACCTCCTAGTGATGTGTGATATATTTCACAGAGGTGCTCACTGCAAGGCTAAAAAAAGACCATGTCTTTCTGTATCACAGTTTCCAGGGTTTAACTCTGTCCCAGTGGCATTATTTTGTGTAGTTTTGACACAGAGCCTACTATGCTCTACAGGAGCTAAACACACATTTGGCACTGATGTTCCAAACAACTCCTGATCCTGAAGATACCTAAGCTTCAGATGTGATCTGTGAGGAGCCCACTTCATTGTCTAAAATACTCCTGAGGGCTACTACCTCTTTGTCTTATTCATTATACTCACATCAGGGGAAAATAAAACGGCCTCCAATAGATCCAGGTACAGTTCAGTCTAAACTGCAGTCTCCATGAATAACAGAAGTTCTCAGCAATGCAAGAGACCATTGCCCTTTCTCTTTACTAGCTGATTTGAAGCTCACCCTCATTGCACAATAAATTGGAATGCAGTCTCAAAATCTCAAAGCACTTAGGGAGTGAAGTGATTCATCTCTTAAATATAACATGCTCATTTGCTGTTTGCTTGGTATAGCACTCTTCTCTCCCTCTCCATCCCAGCACTTTAGCTCACTAGGAATCTTAAAAAACAGAAATCTAACTTTTAGCTGTGGAGAGACCAGCCCCCAACCACTCACCTTGATGGCCAGGCCCGCTGGAGTCAACTTCTCGGCATTCCGCTCGTTGAGGCAATCTTCTCCCATCAAAGAAGTGAGGTGCTGCAGGCACTCCGCGTGGCCCTGCGACGCGGCAATGTGTAAGAGATTGTTTCCACTTTCGTCATGGATTTTGTCTAGATTGTCGGCAGCTAGGTGTGGCTGTACAAATAGGAAGATGGGAAAAACTCAAGTCAATAAATCCAAACGACACACTCTGGGGGTTTTGCTCTGGGTGCTGAGAAGAGGAGAAAACCTTCCAGGAGCCCTGGTGACAGTCACTGGAGCCAGATAAGTCAGAATTCCTTGCTATAAATTCTAATGCTTTTCCATTGCGTTGTTATATCATGCTTCAGAACATAAAAGCCTCAAGAGACTTATTTTCATGTGAGACATGGTGACAGGGATAGGTCGCAAGCTCGGGGAGGTTCCAAGCTGGCCTGGAAACCACTGTGATGACAGTTATAGTAACTGGCAGGCTCCCTGTCTGTCTCCTCCACTCCACTGCTAAGTCCTGAGGGCCAGGTTGTGCTACGTTCCCTGCTGTACATTTGTTGAAAGGATGAACTACATCTCTCAACCATCTGCTTTGCCTTGAACCATGGAGAACTGGCTTGGACAGCAAGTAAGCTGGTGGCTGCTGTGACTAGTGCTCCCAGGGTCCCTCTAGACACGTCCATCCCCAGACATGCTCTGGGGGCATCGGGAGGCTGCCTGCCTTTGGTTTTCTCACCTCCCGTGAAGTTCATCCCCTGAGTACAAACTGGTCAATAAAGACCGTTCGTTAAATTGAGAGGTGCTAATCATTTGGGAAATATGGGAAGGACAAAAGAAAGAAATGAACCAAAGAGAAATAGAGAAGAAGAGCCAAGAGAAATGGAAAAGACATTTTCAGGAGAAAAAAAAAGTATTACTTTATTTAGTAAAATTACTCAATCATATCATCCTATTATAATAGTAAGATTTGTGATAATACAGCAAACACACTGTACTTATCTACCCATGGTTGTAGCCTAAGTAGAATCACACTGCCAAGATGTGATGGTTTTCCTGAATGAGACTTCAATTAACATCACTGTATTAGCCCAGGCTTGCTACTGTTTCATCCAAGTCTGGAAGCCAGAAAAGAACAAGGCAGGCAGATGGAGTGTGATTTCAGTTCAGCTCCCTGAGCCTAAGCAGAACAGACTTTTCTTACATCATGTTACTCTGTGTCTAGAGTCTTTAGAAAAAGCTTCCTCATGCTCCCTAGACATGCAGAGCTGGAACTAGTCACAGCCCCATGTGGCTCAGAGGGCAATCAAGCTCTAGGGTAAGCATCTATCTGCAAATGCTTCCAAACATCCTGGTCCAACTCTCCGGAATAATAATCAGGATAAAACAGAAGACCCTCTGTTCACGTATCTGGCAGGTCCACCTTCGGCAAGAAACTGACATCCCCACAAATAAGTGAGTGAGAGCACTGGAAACCATTGGAAAGCAAAAGAAAGACATTAAGATTCAAGTGAGAGAAAAAGTGCTGGGCTTTTCTGTTTTGTTTTTGTATTAGATTAAGTGTCCTGATTCCAGTTGAATTTATGCAAACTTAAAGTGAAATAACACTCCCTCTATAGTCATTTGTTTTTCCCTGTCTTAACCTCCAAATTTTTATTTTAAAACTCTAAAGTCAAACCACCTAACTAAAACCACAAGTAAAGACTGCATCACCCATGGACACAGACAGTAGTGTGGTGAAGGCCTGGGTGTTGGGTGGGTCCAGGGTGGAGGGGGTCAATCGGGAAGGAGACATCTGTAATACTTTCAATAATAAAGGTACATTTTTTAAAAAGAATGGGAACCAATGCATCTTCATTCTGTTATCAACGAATGGAGCTGACACACTAGTCTCTGAATGACTCCTATGGATGCTGAATGCGATCATACTTACCAGGAGAGATATCTGTCCTTCTTTAACGATGTTCAAGATGCTTTTTACTTTTTGCAGATACTCACTCCTTTCTTCGGGGCCTTGGGAGCTGGTCCAGCTCAGGCCGCCGACCTGCTCTTCCAGTTTGGGCTCCGCTGCGGAGGTCTGCAGGTGGAAGGCCCTGAGCTGGCAGTCCGGCAGGGGCTTCTCCACGTTTCGGCCGTGAGCATCACTGAAGGCCTTGCTGAGGAAGTCCTTGCTCTGGCTTTCAGGCTCATAGGCAGCAGAGCCACACTTCGCCAGCGGCAGCGGCGAGCTCTCGGCGTCTTCGGGGGAGAGCTTAGGCTGGTCGCGGAGGACAGAGGACGCTTTTCTCGGGTGAGGGCTTTTCACGGGAGAAAGGACACAGAACGGTGTGGTGTTGGACGGTGAGTTCTCAGCATTTCCTGTCGCGCAGACTTTGCCAGAAAGGCCGTTGATGGTTGTGCATAAGCCCAAGATTCTTTTTTCTGCAGTCACCTTGGGGAAAGGGGCGAGCTGTTGGCTGGATTTAATGTAAGGCACATCCAGAATCTCATCCATGTCCAGGTCATAGTGCTCCAGTTCGCCCAGCAAGGCGCTGGGCTCCGCGGTCTTAGTCTGGGGGCCGCCCTCTCTGTCTCCTCCGGGGCTGAGCTCTTCGGGTTGGGGGTCTGCGTCAGTGTCCCCCCGTTTCTGGTACTCCGCCTTCTGGTTCTTTTGGTCATCACTCTCGTTGTTGTCCAGAGTCTCCGGCTGATGTTTCAGCGGGGACACGCGCTTCACGGGGCGGAATTTACTGTACACGTCCGCGATCCCTGTGGGCTTCTGCGCGTTCGTAATAAGCGTCGTGACGCTGCAATTCCAGCCGGAGCTAGAAACTGTGTTAAAATAAGTCAGAGGAGATTATCCCATTGAAACACTGAAAACATCTTGGCCAGGCAGGCAGACACGGCCCGCTCAAGTTATGCTCAAAGTAAGCGCCTGTGTAAGGGGACCACTTAGAACGTGGATCATAAAACAAACAGTGCACTTACCATTGGAAAACAGTGAAAGAGAAAAGACCGTTATGATATGTCGGCTCAGAATTAATTAAAGCAGTGGGAATGGTGAAAGCGACAGCTGAAGAAAACAAACCCAGACAGGTAGTTAGGTCTGTTCCCTGGACAGCTGCACCTGCCTGGCAAGGATCTGGATACTTGTCCCCACCCTGGAGAGTAGAATGGGAGGGCAGGGTCCTCTGGGTTAAACGCACTTCCAGACTGTTTAGGGAGAGGAAGGATGTAAGCGCACACATTCACACATGCACACACACATGCACACATGCCTATGGACACCCCTGTCGCCTAAGAAGGCCTGTATAAAGGAGGGCTACATTGTTTAATATTGGGCAAATGATGGCCGATTGGATGATTGGTTAGATGCATGCAGGAAAGAACAGAGAGGAACGCAGGGGTCAGGAGTTGACCTGGGAGATAAGCCGTGGGTTCGTGCCCGCCCCCCCGCAGCCTGAGCACCCCAGTCCACCGCTGCTCAGGGGCATTTGGGAAAGAACAGAGAGGAATGCAGGGGTCAGGAGTTGACAGGACCTGGGAGATAAGCCGTGGGTTCGCCCCCCTTCCTGCCCCCACCCGGCCTGAGCACCCCAGTCCACCGCTGCTCAGGGGCATTTCCCGGTGCTGCCTGGCATATGACACAGCAACATAGTGCACAGACACTTCGCAGTTGAATGAGCTCTTGAAGATTCAATGCTGCCTCCATTGTCTGAAAAGTTGGAAACAAACAGGAGGAGAAGGATGTTGCAGAGGGAGGGTGAGGTAGGCAGGCTAGTGTGTGTGTGTGTGTGTGTGTGTGTTCTTGTTTCTGTTCAAAGCTTAGATAAACACTATATGGTTTGCATTTGAGTAAGTGTCTGGTTGAGATGGAGTGTAACGCGAAACAGCAACACATTGGAGGTGAAAGGTAAGAACCACCACTTCTCCCAGTTAGCCTCTCGGTGCAGGACGGTGGAGCAACATCCTCAGACACCAGGATACTGCCTCCTCTCGGGGAGACTCCCCTGAGGAGATGACAGATGACCCAGGATGCTGGAAACCGGAGGCCAGGGGTTGATAGATCCCTACTCCCCTTCCACTCAGTATACACCATCCCCCACTGAAGGAGTGAGGTTTCAGGACATGCCCTCCAACCAGGGACCTCTCATCTAGCTATCCTTCCGGGACAATAGCAGGTGGGAAGGTTTTAACCCCAAAGCGTGTTTTTGTGTCTGTTCTTTGCTGTTGGGCACAACAAAAGAGACAGGAGGTATGTATACTCCAGTCTGTAACTTCTGCAAGAGTCTCCGGCTACCACTGATTGTGAGGGTGAAAGTGGGAGTTATTAAAAGTTTGGAAGGAGTTATAAAAGTTTCCAAAATTTAAACCATGGTCATCCTTCCTCCTGCTAGGATGTGTTCCAAGAGGATTCAGAAGGGTTCTGGAACAAAGCTAAGGAGAAGAGAGTGAATGTTCTGAGCCTGAATGCCATACAACTGTGGGTGGGTTCTTTCTCCAAGACTGACCTCAATTATGCAGGGGTTTTCAGAGGGTCTCCACTATGTGATCCTCCTCTGAGGCCCTTCTAGCTCTGGCATTTTAGAATCTAAAAGGAGAATATTATAAGCTGTGAGGTGAGGCTTGGATTCTGTACAATACAGAACAGGTAGGGAATGTTCCAGAAGGAAGGAAGGGATCGACATGCTCTTGTGCTGCTGCGTCTCTTCCCTTTCGTTGGCTCTGGCTCTTAGCTGTACACAGTACTTGGCACAGAGCTGACAATTAACAAACGCTAGTATTTGGATTTGAATCTCACTTTGCACAACACATTAAGCCTCTTTTTAAATGCCCAAAGTGCATCCTTCCCAGGGATTTACAGCTTAATTTCATAAGGGAAAGAACTTCTGCTAATAAACTTGGAGGAGCACTAATTACCAGTAAGAGCTGGATTTTCTGAAGTTATGCATGAAATGTAAATATGCAAAAGGCAAAGACTAATTCCAGTTGGTCCATTATAAATTTAAAAGTTTTTCTATCCTTTCTATGTCCTTTTCTACCTAAAAATGTAAAGCTATGAAAAAACTAAAGTCTGCCCAAATTTTTTGCCAAGCCTTTCTTTTCTCTCTTCCTTTCAAGAACACATGGTTACTTACTTATTTAAAATGACAGAGATAATGGACATAGAGTTTATAATGTGTAAATATGCCTTTAATTTTATCCGTTAATTTTCTGAAGTGCTTTAAATATAGTGAAAAAAAAAACATTTCTGAGATACATACTTGTTAGATAATGCTGTTTGCTAATATTTTTGCCAATTACCTTAATTTCTTTGGAACTTCTTGAAAATGTGCATCTCAGGATGTAATAAAGAATTTTTAAAGGCACATAACTTAGTGGGCCAGTACAACGAGTGCATTGTACCAATATATTTATGTATTGCATAAGGTCGTGGGTTCAAAGGGCTACTCTTTTATGTTGGCTTTATTTACATGTGAAATTTTTTCCAAGTGATACAGGGAAATGGATACCATATGTTCCCCAGCTGTTTTGTTCTGACAGGAGCCATTAAGAACGCTCTATGGAAATGAATTCTGTCTGAGTCTTATGAAAACACTTCTCTCCACACAAGGGTCTAGAAACTGAAGAACGGGTGTCAACATTAGGCTTGTTGTCCTTCCCCTTACTCAAACGGATAACTCTTTTTTAGGCCAAAAGTGAAATCTATGCTTTCTAGTCTGTGTCTCGACTACTGGGAACAAATCCCAGTCATGAGAAATGGATTATTTAACAGGTCTTCATGAGAATACTCTAAATTACTATATCACATCCTCATCTGAGAAGGACAATTTTACATGTGTGCAAAAGATAAAATTCAATGAGTTTATTTCTCCTAAGCGGCAAAAGGGTATTTTAAGCACAACACAAGAAAAGGGGCTATTAATTACTGTAGTTCTACCCCAACACCATAATAAATTTCTTATAATACATGGAAACAAAGTTCAGACTAACTATGGTTACTAGGAAGATTTTGAGGCTAAATTTGTTTTCTGAGGATCAGGAATAAATACTGCACATGTTAACAAACTTTAAATGCCTGAAAATTTTATCTGTTATCTTATTAGATCTTTACAAGCTCTGTGAGAACAGGGCCTGTGAGTAATTAATCTCTCTATTCCTGACATAAGTAGGTTCCTAATGACTTTTGGTTGAATGGATTCATTTTTTAACATCTTACCAAAGTAAACATGTCCAATACACCTTAAATCTGTTGGCTGATTAGGTCACAAATTTTCTAAAATGGTCAGTAGGTAAGTGGAAGTGTATGTGAGGCTGACTTATAGGCCACAATGATCTCTTCCAATCTAGCCGGCATTTAGAATGTCTCTGATCACCAGCAAGATATTCCCAATTGCCTGCTGACCATCCATTTATTCAACGAGCATTTACTGTGAGTCTAGGAATGGCTAGCATTTGTTGCAGGCAGCACGTTCTGGTTTAGGGGTCTTATCCCTCTCCAGTCGTGCCTGCTTTCACAGTCTCACAAGCAAACCATCTCCAAGGCATGGCTCACCCTTCTCTCTCTATATATATTTGTAATAATATGTTTCTATTGATTTCAGAGAGAGGAGGGGGGAGAGGGAGGGAGAGAGAGATAGAAACATCAGTGACAAGAGAGAGAATCATCCATCAGCTGCCTCCTGCATGCCCCACTTACAAGGGCTCCAGCCCACAACCGGGGCATATGCCCTGACCAGGAATCGAACTTCAACCTCCTGGCTCACCCTTCTCTTCCCTTGATCACTGCCCCTCGTCCCTCAGGAACCAATACCTGCTGTGGCCTGATCCTAAATCCTTCTCAAATCCTCTTTCTTCATCCTATTACACTGGGGCCACACCGGGACCCTCGCCCAGCCTCTGCAAAGTTCTAGCTCCTTTTTGGGTCTTCCTTTCCAGTCCTAAGTCAACCCCCTTCAGCCAAGTCTGATTTTGTTACTTCTTAGCTCATAAACCTCAGGTCGCCCTGGACTGTCTAAAACAGGATTTCCTCCTTATGTGGTATGCATGTCCATGCCATATCCCCTGAGAGACTGAGGAAGCTATACACCTTTCAACTCTCTTTCTTCCTCCTAATTAATTTAAGGGGTCGACAATGAATTTTACTCCTCTCCAAAATGTATAATCTCCCTTTGGAATAATGAGACAACAGGCCATAGGTTCAGAAATTTTCATAGGTAAAGGGTTAGCAGACATATTTTATTTCCATCACATTCATTTTAAAATTATTGCAAGTCACATTGGTTTTATATTTACAACACTGACAAAGTTTCTTTTAAAAATTAGTGATTAAAAGTAAGTTACTTTAGAAAAATATGTTAAATAAACAACAGTACAAGTAATATGCAAGTAAAGCAAAAATAACAGAGGGAGATGCAGGCTATATCACATGTTGTGGAAATAATAGTTGAATTACTGGGGTTTGGGAAACCCAGGTTTTCAGGATAGTACCTAAATTCTTTAGCATGGTATGTAGCAGTTCTTTTACTTATTTTCTAATTTATCTTCTCATCTCAGCATCCATCATTCCCACATCACTAACTTTCCCAAGGAATTGTGGCTCTTTGCTTTTCAGTGCCCTGATTATATTTGGCCATATACAGAGTTGGGCATTTCTGAAGTCCTGTTGCAACTATTCACTCATGTATGTGTCTCACCTTCTCTCTTGAGACTTCCTCAAGGACAAGATGGCTTGTAAATCTCCTTGTGTTTATAACCAGCCCTCTCTCTAGCACAAAATCTCACAGATATTGGGAATCAGTGGCTAAATCGTTTGATGAATAAATGAATAAAGGGAAGAGAGAAGGAGGAAATGGAAGAAAGAAAGGAGGAGGCAAGGCAGGGAGGGAGGAAGGAGAAAGGAATATGCCAGACTAAAGATGCAAAGTGTAGTAAATAAATAGGAGTCTGCTCACGATGAGGCACTCCTGCCACATTCTGGACATACTATCTGTGTTGACTTTCAAAGAGAGTGTTAGAAAGCTATTGAAGATGTTCAGACAGTTAGAAGATGCACTGCATATGGAAACATTTCCATATATTTCCTACAAGTTCTAAGTCTCAATTTCTTCATCTGTAAAATAAAGGGGTTAGACTACATGATTGCTAAGACCTGAGCCACCTCTAAATTTCTGTGACTGTATGGAATGTCTACAAATAACAGGGCTCTTTACTCTGAGTGATTCACTATGAAACACTATAATTCCATGTCTTTCAACAGATCCTTACAAATTTATAATTATGAGGCTAACCTGATTGCTGACACAGAACAATTCTTTGGCTCTTGGGACTGATAAATTAGTATTTTCTTAGGAAGATAATGTACAGTTTGCTATTGCAACGGTGGATCCAATTTTCAAGACTGAACGTCAATGCTGGCTCCCCAAAGCCCTGTTTACTTTACTTCTAAATATGGAATTGTACGTTCAGATTAGGAAATCTGAACTTTGGATATCAAGAAGAGAAAGAAAGGGGGTATGCCTTTAGGATAAAATGGTGTTTCCCTACTGTTTATTGTTTAAGATTTCATGAATTCTATATTCCACGAAACAAAATGGTCACTTTTAACTGCAATTGCCTTAAATGTACATAACAGTACACTTCACATCTATAACTACTGCCATCCCAGGCACTTTCAAGAACATACCTTTTAAGTTCTCCAGCATTCCACTTCTTCCATTTATACACCCAAGGGAGGGACGTTCTGAAAGATGAGGGGTGCCAATGCTAATGTCATGAGTTTCCTTAACCCAACGAAAACAGGAATCTCCAGTGATCCCACTTATTGCAAACACCTCAGGCTCTAGAAGTGGTGATGGGTGACTTATACCATCTCATGACAATAGGAGGAGGGGTATGGAGTCTGAGTGAGAACTGTTCGCTGAATGCTCTTCTGTATCGTCCTAGATGTAACCTGATCCAAGAAAGGGTTGCCTTAGCTTAGAATTGTGTTCAGGCCATGATGTTGGGCATGATGAATGTGTGTCTGGAACGTTCCCACGGTGTTGCTTGCTCATCCCTTTCCCTGACACAGACCATTACTGAGAGTACTGTGGGGCTGCAGGGGAAGTACAGAGGACTGTAATACTGTGTTTACAAAAATACCAATCAATGGTTTATTCATAATAAGACATTAAAATACTATTGGAAAAGATTCATGATTTGGTTCTAAATTTCCTGACTTTTAGTGGCTACTGATACCAAGCAGCTGCTGCAAGTATCGGATTCACATATCACTTCTCCCAGTTCTGCCCAGAATTGTTGAGACCTGCTCATTTAACTTTGCACCCCACCTGCACCCATTTCTTTGGTCTGTGAATATTCATAGACATACTCAAGCTCCTGCTACCCTGGGTAGAAATAATACTTCTTCACCAAAACAGCATGTTCTATCATGAAATCAGACTCAATATTTAGACAACTTTAAACCTTTGGACTTCAAAAGTACAGTTCACATAGAATAACAAAGATGGTTTCAGAGTTATTCTGTCATCTAAAAAATATGCTGACCTTCACTTTGACATTAGCAAAACCTCTTAAGTGGATTAAGTAATATTCATTCCAGGTTTCCTTCCTTCCTTCCTTCCTTCCTTCCTTCCT
>NW_005353663.1:1176209-1195135 GCF_000412655.1 Myotis brandtii
CCCTTTTACTCTCCCCTCCTCTCTCCCTTCCCTTTCCCTCTCCTCCCTCCCTCTCTCCATTCCCTCTTTGTGCTGAATTGAAGAAAGATACACATCAAGAGACATCAAGCAGAGAAGTGCAGAAATGGGAGAACATGCTCAGTGTGTTTTCTGCAAAATGTTAGCAAGCTCAGTTGGTTTGTGGAAAGTGCAGAAACACACTTACCAGTTCTAACTGAAGGTGGCGATGTTTTACAGTGTTGATCTCAAGTTCAAGACAAAGAACAGCAAGTTACAGCTCCTTTGTCAGAGAGCAAGAGGCAGATGGAGAGGAGTGTATGTGTGTTGGGGGAGGGGGGATGGAGGGGCAGAGGGAGTATGGAGAATCCCTCCCTCACCCTTCTACTCCCCATCCCAAACTGATGTCTGGTTCTTTTGCTTCTAAATATAGAGTTATATATCCACATTAGAAATATAGTTGTAGAAATCAAGAAGAGAAAGAAAAGGGGGGTACATCTTCATGGTTCTCCTACTGTGTTTATTTTTTTTGGGGGGGGGAGGGCTAAAAGTTAAATGAATTATATGAGAAACAAAGAGGTCAGTCTGTGACGCTGGTCCCATTTTGAGATGGATGCACGTTAAGGGGGAGAAGAAATGGGAGGAAGAACCAGCACTGGCCTGCAGCCTTCTCTTCCTCTTGGCAGGCGCACCGAGCTCCTGCCTGGGCCAGAGTTCTCAGTTACAAGGCTCCAGAGAGAGCAGGGCAGGTGCAGCTGAGAGAAGCCAAGAGCAGACAGAGGCTAGTCCCAGGATACATGCACGGTGGAGCCACTCTGCCCCCGCCTCCTGGTGCAGTTCAGTGTGTATTTCTCAGGCACCAGCATAACCAGAGGAAAAAGACGATGTGTAGTTTAATACTCCCTCAAAATGGCATGTCTTAATTGGAATTCTAAAATTGCCTCCATTTAACACTTTAGAATTGCTAATACAATATATTTCTATAAAGCCATCTAAGTTTTTAAAAGAACTCTGGAGAATGGATGAGCAGTTCTCATGTATTCTTATTTGACAATTAATGAGGACCCAGGGAATTTTAAGTGTTATGTGGAAAATTACAGAGCACGCTTACTTCTCAACCAGGACTGAGGTTCCCTGACTCCAACTTCTCTCCATAACACTGCAGCTTCATTAAGGACCGCCTTAAGGAAAATTATTTCCTAAATGTGCAATTTACATTTTCTCTGGGTCAGACGTAGGCAGGTAGATTCCAGAAACCAGTGGCAAAACCTGGTAGTACTCATTTCAGATTCATTTTTACCTAAACCCCAAACTGTGCTCTCTGCCTAGATTTTGGCAACCAATGACTATGAATCTTCCGTGTGGGAGCAAAATTAGAAAAAACGGTTTTTAAAAACAATTTTTCTTATAAACAAATGAGTAGAAGAATTTCCCTGCTTTTTATCTTTAGGGCATCAGCCTAAATTTAGAGTCCCCCTTATCACTGAGAATCTGTTTTCTCAGCTGCCAATTCCTTCAATTGGGTAGAGGTGGCAATCTCTATCTAATGTAAGCTAGAGATACAAAAATGTTATAAAGCTTGTTCAGAGGTGTTCAAGCAATTGGCAGAATGCTAAAATACTCTTAGGGGTTTATTCATTCAACAAACATTTATTGAATGCTTTCCCTGGACATGGCTTTAGGGATGCAGAGGTGAATGAAATAGACAAAGTCCCCGCCTAAAGGCAGAACCAACCAGCAAAGCAAGTATACAGAGGGATAAGGAATGAGAAAATGCAAAGTGCTCTGAGAGAGACAAGCAGTGTACTGGATTAGAGAATGGCTAAGATGTGTCATTATGGAGGCGACATTTAAGCTAAAACCAAGGGACTGAGAAGCTGAACATGTGAGGATCTGGGGGAAAACACAAGAGGAAAGATAATTCTGCAAAGATCTGGGTGAAAGGAAGCACATTTCAAATGGCTAAAGCAAGAGAGAATCTGGCTGTTTTTTTCAAAGTTCTTATAGCTAGAGCAGGGTGAGGCAGGCTGAATGCAGTCAAGGAGGTTGTCAGGGGCCAGCTCATTTGGGTGTTTTATTGACCACAACAAAGAGTTTGGTTTATATTTTAACTGAAATGCAGTATCCCTGGGGGGATTTCACAGAGAAGCAAAATGATCTGCTTTACATGATAAAATATGCCCTTCTATCTACTCTGTGGGAAATAGGGGTGCAAGGACTGGTGGTGAACAAAGAAGTGAGACTAGTTCATGACCGTTAACTCAGATGAAACAGAAAGGGGGCCTGGATGAACTGGTGGCTGTTGAGATGAAGAGAACTGGACAGAGGGGGAGTCGCTTTGAGAAAAGACAACTCAGGACCTGGTACATAGATGGAAGGTGATGTGGAGGGAGAGTTCTGGCTACAGCCACTCAGTTGATATTTCAGTAAACCGAGTACCTTTACCGAGGGGGAAGAAGAGGCGGAACATGTACAGAAAGGAGATGCAAGACTTTCTCTTCAGAATTCCATAAGGCACGTCATGTAGACACTGAGTGGCCATTAAATAGGAGACTTATCGAGTGCTGAGGCCAGTAGCAGCAGCATGTAGGTGATATATGAAGTTGTGAGAATAGATGAAATATCAACCCAAAGAGACTTGGAAATTGAGGGGAGACAGAGTCCTATTGAATACTTGAGTCCTACTTAGGTCAAGTAGAGGAGAAGGAGCTGCAAAGGAGGCTAAGAAAATGTTAAGAGTATTGGGAGAAAAATGAGGAGAGAGGTAGTATCCCAAAACCAAGGTAGATACTTAGGGTGAGTGGGAGGTGGAAGACTAGAGATGGAGGCTCCCTTATCTTTTTAAAGCAGGTTGGCTGTAAATCAGGGGGTGGGAGGAGGGGAAGCAGCAAAGAATCAGGTGGAAGCCACTAAAAGGAGTACTGTTTGCTTGGTGTTTTAAGACTGGAGATAATCAGAGAGTGTTGTTTGTATGATGGTAATGACCCATACAGAGAAATACATTGATGGTGTAGCTAAAAGGAGAGATAACTAAAGGATCAAGGTGTAAAGCCAAATGAAGAGAAGGTATGTCCCTTTCCTCAATTCTAATACAAAATGCAAAGAAGCAAGGCTTCCTTTCACCTCTTCATGCAGTCATTCATCCAGCCGTACCTCAATATATATGTGTTTAGCACCAGTGCCCAGCACTGGAGATACTATAATGAACAAAATTACCCCAAAGAGATTTTACTTAGTCTATGAGAGAAAATTGATCTTAAACCAACATCACATTATTAATAACTTTTCAAACAGATAAAGTATAATAATTTTGTTCAAGAAAAATAAAAAGAATTGCGTTATTTGACTAACATTCTCATGGAGATGTTTTACTGTATGTAAATTTTTACTGGGGTTAAATAAACTGAGAGTTATGTTATAAATGTTAGATTCTTTACTGAATTAGGTTGGAGTGTTCGTTTTCTTGATTGAGATGTTAGAAACTGTGTTTCCTTATTCTTTGGAGTCTATTTTATATTACATCATGTGAAATGGACCAATCAGCAGGATTTCCAATTTAAACTGTCATGCCAACCTTCCATTTCATGCTTTCAGTATTGAAGCTTAATAAAATTGAAAACAGGAAGTTTACATGCTTAGAATCATCAGCTACGTCACAGCAGCATTGAAAGGATAAATTTCATGGCAACTTACTATCTTTGGTGCTGGCTGAAAGCCTTGGGCATTTTAGAACACTCTATGTTTTCTGAAGTCCAGAATTTGTCACAAAATGTACATGCACAGGGACTAAAAATACAGCAAATTTGTAATGCTGTTAAACACACATCCAAAATGACTCTTACCGGATACCAAGTTTAAAAAGCATTGTGCCCCTTACTCATTGTCATCCAAGTGAAGTATAATGGGGTATGTTCTTTCAGAATCTTTTCTCAAACACATCCCAAAGCCATTTATTACTGTTCCATAACCAAATTCTGAAACCTTAGCTCATCTAAGTACTCAGATGCGAAGCTAAATTAATATTTATCTTCCTTCTTTCATAAGAAAATGATACAATAAGCTCAGCAGACACACATTTTGAAGAATCACAGACAGTTAATGAATTGAAAAACATGTGCATTTGAATGTCTAATTTCTTTCAAAGTCAATGTAATTGAATATGTTTGATTTGAATACTGTATGTCAACATGAGCCTTTTTAGTCCTCATTTGGCAAAAACGTACAACAGAGTTAACACCCACTGTTTCGTGTTGTCCTCTTCTCCTACGTGAGTAGCAGGGATTAAGCAGAGAATACATGCGAACATTTCACAAAAAACTTTCTTTTAGAGGTGCAAATTTTTTCACATGCAACTTCCACACTGCTAACTCTTGTCCCATAACACTAGCCATACAAGGTTCCTTGGGCTAAAATTACTCTTCAGTTGCCTCAACTTCACAGTGGCTCAGCAGACATGGTTTCAAATGCACTTGCTAGGCTCTAGAACTATGGCCAAATTAGCTACCCTCTGTGAGCCTCAGTTTCCACACCAATAAAATGGGCATAATAATGGTCTTCCCTCAGAGAACTGTTTTGAGGACAAATAAGCTATTTACTGAGGACCTGGCAACATGCCTGGTACATTACAGCCCTAAGAAACAACTGGCAACTGTCAATAGCACCTGAGCAGCTCCAAGAAGAGGCAGAATTTGTTCTCACGCGTCTAACTCCTCTTTCTTTACCTCCATTCCACCATCTTGTGGTATCTCCACTACCTTCACACTTCTTTTCAAAACTTCATTTCTCACACAGTTTGAAACCCAGTCCTAGTGCCGTGTAGTTGATGAAGAATAATTTAAAATATTAATGCCAAGGGAGAATATAGATATCTATAGGAATCAAAGCCTTTGGCCAGAGAAGGGGCACTTCCAGAGCAGACCGGTTGGGCATCGGTGAGCTAGTTCAAGTTACAGAGACACTGTAACACACTGACAACACTCTGGCATCTGCCTTTCTCAAATTCCACCATGGACCTGACCCAGGGACCAGGGATGAAGTGGAGTGAGTCCTGGGGTACATGTATCACAGAGTGGCTTCCAAGGGCCACCAACTGGGCTCAGCTGACACACCTGCTCCTCTCAGAACACTTGAAAAACAGACAGAAAAGACTGGCATGCGTCTTGTCTTTGCAGCCCACTTGGGAAGGCTAAAGGTGATGGTAAGTCCAGGGGGCTGATCTGTGGGGCTGACTGGTTCTGATCAGACCATGCATGGAGAAACCACGGGTTCAGTTCTGGTGCCGCACTGTTAGGAAGGATGCTGATAAACCACAGTCATCCATGAGAGTGCAAGAAGAATGAACAGGATACACTGAAAACCATGGAGGGAAATTTTAACCTGAAGAAGACAAGACTGAGAATGACTGCCATCTCCACTTAGTGGCACCTTTGCCCAGGAGGAGTGTCCTTATCTATTATTCCAAAGCAAGAACCGGGATTAAGGGATGAATATTCGAGAGAGACTGATTTTGGCTGAACTAAAATATTAACCTTCGGTCACCATATATTTGACTCTCTTTACCTTTGGGTGGTAAACACACAATGAACTATACAGATGATGTATTATACAACTGTACACTTGAAACCTATATAATTTTATCAACCAATGTTATTCCAATAAATTATTAGCTATAATTTTTAAAAAATGAACCTTTATGGGTGGGCAGCCTCATGAGGCTGTGAGCTCTGTGTCACCAAGGTGATGAAGTACAGGCTGGATGACCCCCCGGGAGGGACAGTAAGGATCACCTTCAAAGATCTGATGGACTTAGGACTATATGAATTTTTTTTCCTTTTACAAAACTTATTTGTAAATAATTAAAATTTTCACTGTAAGTACATTTATAGAAGAGTTGAAAAAATAATAGTACAAAGAACACAGTATACCTTTTATCTACATTCATCAATTGTCAACATTTTACCCACTTGCTTTATTATTGGCAATCTCACTCGCACTCTCTCTCTCAGACTAGATGATTTTTAGGGTCTCTTCTTCCCTTGCGAGTTATGATTCTATATGCTGAGGCCTCTTTCCAGGTAATAGGGTTTTAGAGAAATTGTACCCCTGCTAGTGGCGCTCTTCCCAGTACCTGGCATAAATCTGAACTCCGCATGTGTGATGGACGGGGCCCTGTAGAGCCCGACCCTGACCTTGTCCTCACTCTGAGGACCACGCTGCAGCCACATAGGTTTTCTTTCTCTCCCTCGCACATGGGAAGCTCTTTGCTGGCTCAGGGACTCTGCACTCGCTCATTCTTCTGCCTTCGGTGTTCTTCACTGGTTTCGATGTGGCTGGGCCCTTCTAACACTGCCTGACCCCACCTCCCCTTCTCCCCGACTCCCACAATTACTCTATCACATGGTTTAAGTCACCTCCTATCACTCTCTGAAATGATCTGGCTTAGTTCCTCATTTGTTTGCCTTTTGTCTGTCACCCCTTGGAACAAGCATGTCGAACTCGCAGCCCACAGGCCGCAGGCCTTGTTTATTTGGCTTGCCTTTTGTCTGTCACCCCGTGGAACAAGCATGTCGAACTCACAGCCCACAGGCCGCAGGCCGCAGGCCTTGTTTATTTGGCCCATGTTAGCCTTTGAGTTTGACATGCTTGCCTTAGAATGTAAGCTCCTGCTAGAGTGTGAGGTCTTGTGTACATCTTGTTGTTATTGTGTCCTCAGTGCCCAGGATAGAGAACACTCAACCACTATTTGCTGAAGAATAAATAAAAGAACAAATGGATCCAAGACCATCTGGTCAGAACCTGTTAATACAGGGCTGGACGTTAACATTTGACAACCTACACAAAGAAGAAAGTGCGTAACAAACTTTAGAAAGGAAAAGAGAGATGTCTTTATCAGGTGGAGTGAATTCTAAGTGCCAGGAGGTTTAGGGAAAAGTTTCCGCAGAGGGTGCCCCAGCCAGAAGAAAGGTGTGAACTCTTCTCAGAAGCCAATGTGCTTTCTGTTGCCATCTGTCAGGAAAACCACCATAAAGAAGGAAATTTGCAAGCACCCCGGAGCAGTGTCTGACAGAAAGTCTGGAGGGCTGCGGGAGGTGGGTATGCCCGTGGAACTCATGGAGAATGCCTCACTTCTTTCTGACACGGGCTGTGAAAACTTTGCTATGTTGAGATTTCTTTCAAACGAGCCCAGACCATTCTACACAATGCTATGGAGAGGCAGGTATTTTCACCTGTTTCTTTTTCTAGGCCCATTCTCTATTAGAAAGTGGTTCGCCAGCCGCAAAATGGCTATCAATTGGACTGTACATGTGATTACACCGAGAGTTTTTCCCCTCATCTATCCATTTCCTATCAGATCTGATTATTTCTGATTACCTTGAGCACTGGGTCTTTGCTCTGGGTGAAGTTTTAAAGCTACTGAACTTGAACCTAGCCTCCTTCTCAACCAGAGAAGAAATGTCTAACATCACCTATTGTGGAAGTGGCTAGAAGTCACATGACCTAGAGAAATGGAATTAACAAATACCAGGAAAAATTATTTTTAAAAGCTTCAGTTAAGTTACTTAACTTGGTAAGCAAGAGCAGAGATTTAACAGAGAAAAGAAATTCACCACTTAATCGATGAACGGGGAATGCTGATATTTAAAGTTTTAAAAGGATAATATTCTAAAATTAAATGAATGCCACTAAGTCCCACTATTTGAGAGGTACTATACAGACTCTAGAGGCAGAGTCTGTATTCTGGGGTTTGTAACTCCAATGCTGTATGACTCTAGGCAAGATATTTAACTTCTCTGTTCTGTGTCTCAGTTTGGCCATCTATATAATACAAACAACTTAGTGCTTAGCTCACAGGGATTTTATGCGTAATTGAGCTAATGTTAGTCAAGTGCTTGCAACCATACCTAAGCACACACATGAAGCAATACTGAAGTGTTTGCTATTCTTTTTTCTCCCTTACTCCCCAACCCCAATTAATGAAAAAAGAAAATATTGTATCTACAAAGTACCTTCAGATATATTACATAATTTTGATCCCAATAATAGTCTGGTAACATTGGCAGAACAAGTCTCTTTTTTATTTTATAGATCAATTAGTCATAGGCTCAGGGTCGGATAGCTGATAAAAGGCTGAATGCTAACTTGAACCAGGTCGTTTGACTCAGAGGCTGGCGGCCTGTCCACTGTGGTCAAAGAAGTTCAACTCAGAACCCAGTGATGCCTTTTTAAAAAAAAATCCTCACTGGAAGATATGTTTTCCATTGATCTTTAGAGAGTGGAAGGGAGTGGGGGTTTGGGGAGGGAGACAGACAGAGAGAGAGAGAAAAAAAATACTGCTATGAGAGAGATACATCGACTGGTTGCCTCCAGCGCCTGCCCAGACTAGGACTGGGAATTGAACCTGCAACCGCGAGATGTGCTCTTGACCAGACTGTGAGACAATGCTCTAACCCAGCCGTGGGCAAACTACGGCCCGCGGGCCGGATCCAGCCCGTTTGAAATGAATAAAACTAAAAAAAAAAAAAACCGTACCCTTTTATGTAATGATGTTTACTTTGAATTTATATTAGTTCACACAAACACTCCATCCATGCTTTTGTTCCGGCCCTCCAGTCCAGTTTAAGAACCCATTGTGGCCCTCGAGTCAAAAAGTTTGCCCACCCCTGCTAACCACTTAGCAACACCGTCCAGGACCCCAGTGATGCCTTTTAAGGAGACACACCCAGATAAGCCTTGTGGCCAAAGCCTCTGTTAAACCGGATAGAAACTTGAGTATGTTTGAAATAAAAAAATATTTTTAAAAGTTGAAGGTAAATGAAAAGTTTTATTTGAACTTTAAAACCATCTTCTATGATGTTTCTGACCCAAAGATTGAAGCATTACTTTCACACACACACACACACACACACACACTAACACAGAGATAAACAAACCTAGAAAGACTAATTATTTTCCCTGTCTCATCTAAGCAAAATGTCAAAAGAAAACAAACAGGCCAGGAGAAAAGGAAATTAGCTTTGTATAAGTCCCTTCAGTGAGAAAGTCTTGGAAATCTAGTAGCTGCATAGGTAAGAACCATCTATTTATTTTAAGTGTAATACACATAATTCAAGGATTATCTTAAGCCTTCCATCACCCATGGTTCTCAGGACTCTAGTTACTATCCGAGGAAGTCGGCTTTGGCAAGGTTAATGGTGATGCCTTAGAGTAATTACTTGGAAAAATAATAAACATCATTTCCTAATTTGATGCTATGGTATCATTCCCATCGATATCCTTTCTTATTTTCATGTTTGCCCATCAGAGAGAGAAAAGGAGGAAGTTTAATTTGATTTACAGAGGGGAAAACAAACCTGAACGTACTCTTTGGTCGGGGGTGGTGGGCTATGCAAGGAGAAAAGGTCAAGCAGCTGGTTTTCATCTATCTGCCATAATTCTCTGTTTAGTTTGCACTATTAAACTCCAAAGCTTTGCTTTAATCTTAACTGTTACAGTATGCCTTATTGCAGATTCTATCATGTCGCATCCCTGATAGGGTTTCAGACTTTGGCCAAGCACCATCCCCCAGGCTGCCTTGCCATATGGGTAGCAAATGCATCCAACATTTTTTCATTGGCGCCTGCATCATTATGTTTTGTCACCAATGGTTGTTGGGTTTTCAGTAAATTGCTGCGAACACTGTGGTTTGGGCTGTCGAGACGATCGCCTACACTTATTTGTATACAGCCGTGTCCTCATCAGGGCCTCCCTGTCCTGTCAGCGTTTGGAGGAGGACCTAGCATCTAGGGTGGAGAAGCCATAAAAAAATGAAAACAGAAAGCCAGAGCAAACAATGGGCGGGGAGCAGCTCCCACACTCTGAGAGCCAGGATAAGGAGGAGAGGTGAGAGGTGAAACCTACCTGATCTGTCTTCGTTCTGTGAATCACATCTTCGGCACAGTTCTGGGATGGTCTTGAGGGATGTGACCGAGTACTAAATGGGAAGCCAGAGTAGAAAGGGGGTGAAATAACAATTTAAAATGAGAGCATGACATTCATTCAAACTGGCCAGAAAAATCAAAACACAAGAAATGATACCTGAGTACATCCAGAATGTTTAGCTAATTTTACCCTAAATGGGCTACTTGGTGATCTGGGAGATCCCAAGCTCTACCTACAAGCATCTAAGCAGATGCAGATTAAAAAGGGCTGGACGTTCTATCTCCTATCACTTATGCTACTTGGAAGGTGGAAGGATGCTCTGACCTTGAGGGTTTCCAGAAGGTGACCACTGTACTTGCATTCTGAAGCCTAAGAGCGAATCTATGTGTGAAAAGCCTGGGGGAGAAGCACCCAGCTTCCTGCCGCACCCAGGGCCGCCAGGAGCCACAGCTGTCTCTAAACTGATTGAACTATACAAACATCCCTAATGTTGCCACTCGCCTAGGATTTTACTAATCGCCCAGGGAAATACCAGGGTAATGTTATAAAAAGCTAGGGGAGCATGGTTCTGTGTTTGAAAGCTCATCTGTTTCACATATAGATTAGACTAAACTGAAAGAAACCACCTTGCAGGTTCACGCCCAGCACCAACTCAGGGGCTGGCTCTCAGGATAACAAATTATGACAGAAGGGGGCATAAAATCAGAAGAGCTCAAACAAATGTAGAATCAATAGCTATGATTTATGGGAACTACGCTTGGTGCCAATCAATCTTTCTTTAGAGAAGGGCGCTTTAAAACAAAATTAAAGGATGAACCCTTTCTTTAATCAAGGGGCTGTTTTCAATCATATCTTAATTCATAAAATACAGCTCCCTAGAAATATTTTGCCCTGTACCTTTAGTAAACGAGTTCTTATGTAAATGAGAATGTATTATGAATTATTTCACTGTTGCAAAATTTAGGAGGATTGAGAAAAAACATTTAATCTAAAAGAAAAATGATCGTGGAAACTCATTAGGGTTATTGTAGCATTACAAGTGGGGAATGTGTAATTAGGGCACATTTGTCAATAAGAAGGTACTTTAGTTAGCTTGATGCTGATAGATGAAGCATAGTGTCTACATGGAGACACCCCCCTCTCCCAGTGCTTTCCACAGGGTATCAGGACAGCAAGGCAGAGGGAGGGGCAGTTGTAGCTACTGTCAATTTGTCAATTTCATATCACAAACAAATTAAATGTCCAGTACTTTCAAGTGAAAAATAAAACCTCAAATGACTAATTAGAGAAATTACTCTTACCTGTCTGATGCAATAACATCCTGTTTGTGTTGGCCATTCCTCAGAGGACTACGGGTGCTTTAGCAAATCCACTCACACTCAGAGAGAGGGAGGGCTGCTTCTTAAATCAAAAATGAACTTCAAGGATTTTTTCCCTCCTACATTATGTTCTTTGGAGGTTGAGGATACACAGGTACAGAAGGCACTTTTTTTTGTGGGGGGAGGAGTTACTAATAAGGTACCTTATGTTTCTAGCGAAGTACAAGGTCTCCAAGGAATCTGGTAGCTTCCTGAGACCAGCTGGTACAGGTTAAATAATTACACAGTCTATAATTCAATTAAAATTGGGCCTCTTGTTTTGGCTGCCATGTGCCCATGAAAGCATCCTTTGGCAAAGTTTCTCTCTCTCTCTCTCTCTCTCTCTCTCTCTCTCTTCTTCCAAAGCACAATTTTAGAAAGAGGAAATTTAAGACTGATTGTGTTTAACTGTAGTTTAATGATAAATTCAATAAGGTTGCTCACTGGGCTTAAAGAGCTATATTTGAATAAGCCGGTGTGCTGCTATCTGTATTTCCAGCCATATGCATCCTAACTGCTACTCCCACCCCAAAGTCAAGCATGTCAGAATCTCAGAATTATGAGCTGTACTTCAATTCTTCCCAAAGGTCTACAGTGTACAGTAACATTTAAGTTGATGAGTGTTAAATTTGAACAGCATGGTTGCCTGGTTGGTGTGGGGACTGAGCGACAGGTAGAGACAAGCCTAGTTGATGCCCATCCACTACCTCAACCTACATCACCCATGGTGGCTTTGCCTCTCCACCACGGTCAGACAGGAAGTCACTCTGTGAAGACATACATCTTAATTCTTTGGGAACAATGACCTTGAAGAAAAAATCATGTGCTGTTCCTGGTAATGGAAATAAAAAGTACAGCAATCAAAGAAAAGGATGATGTGTTGGCCAGAAAGTCAAAGTTTTGGAAAATTGTAAGGGTATATAAATGTCAAATTTAGCAATGACTTCCAATTTACACTGTGGAAAAATCCACCATTTTTTATAAAGATAGTTTAAGAAAAAAATCAATTTGTAGATTTGTTTCAGCTAAGTACTTAAGGGATGCTGCAAAGATGATTAAGTTTTGATGTGAAGAGATGAAAAAGAAATATGCAACTCACATAATCAACATTCAAAATCATTTCCCTATTTGCAAATATGAGAATAAGCACTTGACCCAGGAAGTCTACCCTTGCATGAACGCACTGTGTTACCATCTGGGAGCTGAAAGGGAGGGCATCCAAGGCCTTTATCCCAGCACACAGGGCAGATGGCCTTTTATATGAAGCTGTCAGATCGTCAACCACTTCATTCTCAGACAATGGCCAACTCCCAGGGCAGCAACTGTTGTCATTTTGGCCCTATCAGAACCAAAGCCCAATATATCTTCCCTGTGTCCCTTGCCCCCAACACAAGCCTTTATATTCTGTTCCCTGGATTCCTATTATCCTTGGGTGATAAGACACTGAAAGAGGACTGCAGACAATTGATAGGCATTCTATTTCCTACCTCTATGTTGCTCTCATGTATTCTTTTTCTAAAAAACTCCCAAAGGTTGTCTTGTAGAAACAGCCCTTTGGATCCACTCCTCCATCATGTCTTAAGAAAAGCTTCTACCAAAGGTTGACCAGCTGCCTCTGCTTCTTCTATGTCCCTGTGCATTCAAAGTTTAGTTCCCCTTCTGTTCCTTTACTCTGGGGTCCCCCTTGCCTGCCATGCCTCCCTCTGGCCAAGCAAATGGAACTTTTCTGCAAGGCCAGCTTGTGTCTGCCTTCTCTATGAAACCCCGGCTGATTGCTTCATCCCTTCCTGACCTTCCACTTTTCTGCTGTTGGAAAGTCTGCCTTGCCTTATGCTCTGTTGTTTCCTATGTGTTAGTGTTGGCTCCCACAAGCGCCTGGGGGAAAGGACAACATCTTTGACTTAATATATTGCATGGCACACAGGGACGTATTAACTATTTGACTGCAATACCAAGATGTACACACATCTGATTAATCTCTGGGCTTGATTAGAAATATTCAAAGGAGTTCTTTCATATTTAAGTAAGTGGAAATTTCCTCCATGCTTCCCTACTTGCACTAGAATTCATCAACTTTCTAAAATGCAAACTTGACCAAGGTGCTTCTCTCATTCAAATCCTCCACTGGCTCTGCACAGCCTACAGGGCAGAAACCACCATGCCTGAATACGGCACATGAAACCCTCCACGAGTTCAGACTCATCTCTCATTGTTGTCTACTTATCTTTTGATGGTGGCAATACCAAATTTCTGTCTACTGTTTTACCTGTCTATACCTTTATGCATGCTGGTCCACCTACATCAAATGTCATTCCACCCATTTTTTTAGGCAAACTGTTTTTAATTCATTACACTTTACCTGGGTATCACCTCTATAACATCTTCTTTGACCCTCCCAGATGGAAGTAGTACCAGGTTTCAAACTATGGTTTTCTGATGGGTGGCATCACCCATCTAGGAACGTGTGAGAAATGCACATTCTTTGGCCCCATCTCAGAAACTTTGAGGGCAGAGCCTAGCAATCTGTGCTTTTACAAGCCATCCAGGTGATTCGGGTATACGCTGAAGTTTAGGAACCACTGCTCTATATTATTTTCCTATCTTAGGCATAAGTCCATTACAGAACCCATCACATGATGTTTCATCATATGTTTACCTGCTTTCTATGCTTTCTGAGCATGTGTACAATATTTTATTGACCAAAGACACTAGGCTATTGAACAGAATAAAATGAATTCCCCTACATAGCCGATGATTTTAGTGGCAATAATAATAGTAATGATGATAGTAGTTAATATTTACATAACACTAATCTTCTTAGAAAAATCCATAATTTCAAGTCTAGCAATGTAATCATGGTATATTTCAAAGGAAAAACACTTCGAATATCTTAATAGTGCTGGCTGATGCCTTAGCCTTTTGTATAAAGAACAATGGATTTGGAGTGAGAAGACTTAGATGCAAGTCCCAGTTCTGACATAGATTAACTCTGTGGTTCTAGACAAATAAGTCATTTCATATTTCTGGCACTTAGTTTCTTTATCTATTAAACAGATAAGCATACAAGCTAATGTAAATGAAATCAATTTGCAAGCTGTAAAGTGATGTTAGATGTTTTTGTCTCTTTTCTTCAACCTGTTTTCCATGTGTGTCCCACAGCCCTTCCCTCTCATCTTCATTCCACTCATGTTTTTAAGCTCAGTAGATCAAGACGTGAGAATTAATGAGGCAGGAAGAGGGGGCCTGAGGTGGGGCTGGAAAGGAAAGGAAGAAGAGTTCAGCTGATCCCTGCACATTATTTGGCTTCCCTTTGGTCTTTCCTCATCCAAGATAATCCATAGCCAAGGGCTGACACTGAAATTTAGCTTTGCAAACAACATAGACAATCCTACACATCCCAGACTACACCAGTCAATTTTGTCTCTCTGCCATGCAAAATAGTTTGAGCATACATGGGATTCACAATAACAGCGTGTGATTTCTACATTGGACTACAGGGATCTCTGACCACCCTAGTTATTGTTCAGGCCTGAAAGGTTTTGGCCCTTATTCCTGAAAGCTAGAGCCAGTTGGGTGAACAAGCAGACATTACTCAAATGGTAATGAGCCACAGAGAATGAAAGAACTAAAATCCCAAGCACCTTTTCAAGCTAGAGACTTTCAAACAACTAAGGTCCCATGAAGTTTCCAAAAGAAACAATTAAGCCAGTCATCCAAACAACTATCCTGAAGTTCATGACTTTTCACACAGCTTTCCAAACTTCAGGCAGATGTCTCAACAGGCACACAATACCAGTAAAATGACAAAATATGTGTACACAAAAAAGCTGGTAGTGAAAGCAAAGATAGACAGCTGAAATGAAATGTTCAGAAACATAATATTTTTCTAAAATTCTGACCTCTCCAATGGCTTGCCCATCCAACTCAAGGAGGGCATGATAACTTCACACCCTCCACAACAGATCCTGTTTCACTGCTCCTTCTCTGAGGATGTGGTACTAACAGTCCACCCCTTCATTGCTAGCTCTTGGCTTGTGCACAGGTCTCCTTCTCTTCAGCCACTCTCTCCACATGGATTCTCTGCTCTGACCTCATAAAAACAAACAGCACCCCCACCACCTCAAGGCATCTGCCTCTCCAGTTCACCACGGGCTTTCCTGCTCTTGTGTTCACAGCCATCTTTTTAAAAAAGAATTGACTTGCCTGGCCAGTGTGGCTTAGTGGTTGAGCATCGACCTATGAACGAGGAGATTATGGTTGTATTTCTGGTCAGGGCACATGTCCAGGTTGCGGGCTCAATCCCCAGTAGGAGGCAGCAGATCAATGATTCTCATCATTGATTTTCTACCTCTCTCTCCCTCTCCCTTCCTCTCTGAAAGCAATAAAAATATATTTAAAATAAAAAATAAAAAAAGAATTGCCTTGGTTTTTGCCTCTACTTCCTTACCTCTGTATTTACTCTACTACCCTATGTCTTCTGTTCCTCACAGGCACTGCTCTTACTATGGCCACCAGTGAGTCTTAACAAGACAATCCAGTGGGCACTTTTCAAACTTTTTATTTATAATGACCTGTTTCCCACTTCCTTCTTTAAATTCCTTAAATCCCTAACCCCTTCTTAGCTCCCTTAGTTGTCCTCCTATATCTCTGAAAACTGCTTGCCAGTCTATTTTGTAGAAGACTCTCTCCCAGCATATGAGATACACTTAAGCACAGTTCCTTCCTTGGAACGTTCTTCTCGTCCCACATTCCTTGTTTCACAGGTGAGTACACTGGCTTCCACTATTTCAACCACCCCTTTAACAAAGTGCAGACACCAGTGATCTACTCTTTCATATATCCTTCCCGGTCTGCCTTAAATACATTTCTTCCCACCATTCAGGATCCATTAAAGAAAATTATTACAAATAATCCTATTGCCAAATACATTTGATTTTTGCTCCTGTTTTTATCAAACTATTTTCCAAGTGTTTTTTCTTTAAAGTTAATGAAATAAATTCTTTTATGCTAAGACAATGCTTGTGGTTGGTATTTGGGAAAACTCAGTAACTTTTTGATCATAGAAAGAGTATGCAAGGAACTACTCTATTGTAGTGCTAACATGTATCATCAGGCAAAAAAGGAAGCTGCACATTGGTTAAGGTGATGAGATCACAGTATTGAATGGCCCCCTTCTTCTGTCAGAAGTGTTCATGAATGAGAAGAGACCTGGGTGAAGGGGATGGCTAGAGGTCACCAAGGGGCCCAGCAGAGGTCATTTTCAATGCACTGATTACATCATGGATTCTAGAGCTAGACTGCACATACCATATCCTGACTTCATCACTTTCTGGCTCATTAATCTTAGTTAGTTAACCTCTGTATATCAGCTTTTTCATCTGTAAAATAGATAACGGTACCTACAACAGAATGTGGCAGTGAAGATCGTGTGCTAATAATGTAAATCATGGGGGCTAGTATCTGATGCATAGTAAGTGTTCAATAAATATTCACTATTATTATTATTATTTAAATTAAAATATATCAAAAATGAGCATTTAAAAATGTAGCCAAAGTAATGCTAACTACTAAGGCAAAAATTACAAATTACAAAAGAAGTGTACCTTGCAGTAGGGCAGATGGCTGGACATAATACTTGTTCAACTTCAATGATGGTCTAATTTTAATTGTGAGCCAATAATCAATAGCCATCAAAATATAAATACTGTCTGTCAAGGATGGAGTTCAATATTGTAATTAAATGTGACCCACCATGAAGTTAACCTGACATTCATAGTCTGCTCCTGGTAATTACTATAAACTCTGTGAGAACACAGACAAGTCTATGTCATTCACACCAAGCCTAGAACCATGCTTAGTACACTGCACATGTTTAATAAATAATTGTTGAGTAGATTGGTATAAAATCTAGTTATGCATAACAGGTAAATAGTTTGTGTAAATAACCTGCATCAATGTAATAAGTGCTATGACTGTCAGGCAAGATAAAAACTTCTAGGGCTATCTGCAGAGAAGAGCAAATATAAAAATCCAACAGTTTCCCATTCTTCTTGGAAAACACTCTATTCACAAAGTTGCTCTCTACCGTCTTAGGAAGGGATGTCCAGTCCAAGATTTGGAGTTGGGGACCTGGGTTCTAGTCCTGGGCTCTGACACTAGCTATAGGACATGAACTTACAATTCATCTAGACTGGATTAGATTACCCTTAATTCCTTTCCTGGCAGGGGTTAAGAAAAACAGGTAAGACATATGACACATGTAATTAGAACAAGGCATGAGTTTTTTTACAATGGGGTCTGCAAAAGGAATGATAGGTAATTTAGACTTGAATATAGGACATTGCAAAAAGAACAGGTGAAGAGTTGACGAAACTAGATCATACTGAGAAGCATTAAGAAAAGTTTAATAGGAAGAACAGGGCTGATAGATGAGACAAGAAGGGAGTGAGGCAGCCAGATGCCATGTGAAAGTGTTTGTCACCTTTTAGGAAGCACAGAAGAAAGTATAAGAGGATCTTATTCAGGTAGCTTGCTTGCTAGAGAGGTGGCACAAGTCAGGTTCATTATACCTTTAATGTCTTTGTACTCTATCACACCTACAATCAGGCCACAGATGATAGGGTGGTGAAGGCCTGGGGAGGGAGTGGAGTGGGTTACAAGGGGTCAATAGGGGGGGAAAGGGACATATGTAATACTTTCAACAATAAAGATTTTTTAAAAATGTAATAAAATCTGGGAAGTACCAATAGGTTGACTTGAGTAAAAGGCGGTACACACAAAACAGAGGTGGGTAGATATTTTAGTGCAACTGATGCCCCATCTGTAGGATAGAAAAAAGTGAAAACTCATTGCAAGTGAGATTTGTTTGCCATAGAATTTATTTTTCTACCAGACAGCAGTCTAAGCACCTTAGGAAGATGAATCCACCAAATTCTGAGCTACTTACTACTCTAGGTTTCAAGGGCTTGGGTCAAAGGGGATAGTACAGGTGGAAGGACACTTATTTATCTTAATCTCATCTGACTTGCACAAAAAAATAGGTTATGCAATTACCAAAAAGTGTCAACTTTCATCAAAGATGCAGTCACACTGATACAGAAAAGCAACAAAAATTCCTGTGCGTGGAAATAGAGTTTGTTCCTTAGTTGTATTTGTGTGTACATAAGCAGCATGTGTGTATTTACACGTATATGTATATGTAGGTATGTGTATACATATGTGTATGTGTGTATGCATATACATATGGGATATATATCCTATCTAATAATAGACAAACATGGTAATTGACCATACCTTCGCTACGCCTCCCATTGGCTAATCAGTGAGATATGCAAATTAACCACCAACAAAGATGGCAGTTAATTTGCATACGTAGGCATGAAGTGGTGGAGCGAAGACTGAAGGTGGCTCTGGCCGGAGCAGCGAAGGCTTGAAGGCAGCTCCGGCAGGAGCGAAGGCCTGGGTCCTGGGTGCCAGAGGAAAACCATGATTATTATCATTTTGCAGATGGAAAAGTTGAGGTACAGTAAAATGAAGAGATTTTCCTAAGTTCTCTTTAGCTTGTTTTACTTTATTTATTTATAATATATACTAGAGGCCCGGTGCACAAAAATTTGTGCACTGGGGGGGGGGCCCCCCCCGCCCCGCCCTTGG
>NW_005353663.1:1196309-1236545 GCF_000412655.1 Myotis brandtii
TCTCTTTTTTTATTTTATTCTGGGCCAGCTTTAGCTCTGGCTCTAGCTCTGAGGCTTCGTATCTGGTTTGTTTGCCGTTCTATAATCGAAACAATGTATAACTCCAGCTCTGAGATCCCGGCCGGCTGAAAGCTGGTTTCTGGGGTTTTGTTTAGCTTCTATATTTGTTACAATGTTTCTTAGAGTTGCAGCTCAGAGGCCGGCAAGTCAGGCGGGGAACGTTGGAGTCTGCAGTCACTGAAGCAAGGAAGCCTCATGTTCGCTTCCAGCTGCCTGGCTGCCGGCCGCCATCTTGGTTGACAGTTAATTTGCATAAGGATATGCTGATTAGCCAATGGGAAGGGTAGCGGTCGTACGCTAATTACCATGTTTCTCTTTTATTAGTGTAGATACCAACTACATTGGTGCCAAAAAGTTATTTGCATTTGCTTCAGTGCCTATTTGGGGATAATAATGGGTGAGATGACTGGCCCATTATACTCAACTAAGTTACTCAGAGGGGGAGAGTCACATGGTCAAAGAGTTCTGTATATAAATCCTGACCTGCCACTTGCCCATTTGTAACCTTATGAAAGTCATACTACATCTCTAACCCTCATTTTCTTCATTTGCCAAAGAAGGGATTAAAATAGGGGCTGCTTTGTGGAGTGGATGTGAGGCTTAAACAAAATAACGAACTTAAAGAGTTCAGTGCTGTGTGTGGCACAGCCAATGAGTCAGGCTCTTCAATGGATCCATGGTGTTTGGCCTCTGCATTATTCAAACCTGTGCATACTATTTCTGAGGACAGCAAACTGGCCTCTCTTAATAAAACACACCACGGCTACTAAGAACCTCACGGTAAAATTGTATTCTAGAGCATTTTTCATTTCCCAGACACAGGGCTCTGGCTTCCATAGGAATAAAGAAATCTGTAAACCTGTGTGCAGTGACAGCAAGGCCCTGCTCTGACCCTCTGTGTTTACGTGTGTCGTCATCTCTCCCTCGCACATCTGCAGCCAGTGCACAGTGTTCTGCCTTTTTCGATGGCAGGATTACAAGAATGTATAGTTTAAACCCTGCATTTTGCAAAGGATGAGCATTATTTTGGAGTCTGGGAAACTTCAAAATAATGTAAGTGCCTTCTGTGTTTTGTCTCATTAGGTAAAGGCAAAAAAAAAGTTCTAGTTGTTTTTTTGGAACCATTATACAGCTTGTGTTTTAATTAAAACAAGAACCAGGCTCATAACTAGAGGGAAAAATCACAAAATGGAAAGCTGATGGCTATGGCTGGGGAGGAAGAAGAGCGGTTTTAAACTTGGGCATTTTTTTGGTAAACATCTTTTTCAAAAGAGACTTAAGAACTGTGCGGATGGAGGCTTACAGAATCCTAACAATAAAGGCATGTTTGTGAGAGACTACATTTCTCTTTATGCCAGCAAATTAGCAAGTTCAACACATCTTCAGTTTTCAATGTTAGCACCTGAATAGTCTCCACTTTGCCCCTAAAACTGTTATAACATTTATTGCTCCTAGTTTACCTAAATAGGCTGAACCAACTGTTCCAGTATTTAGGAGGTTATCTCTACATCTTTTCCCATGAAATCATTATGTAAGAACAATATGATTCCGGTAATTTAAGGTATTGAACTTGGGTTAGATTGACTAGAATAGAATAATCTACCATGTTATAGAGGTTGCCAGTCAAATTTGAGCTTCTTTAGTTTCATGTGGCCAAGATTGCTTATCCTTAGTACTATCAACATTTTAAGCCAGATAATTCTTTGTTGTAGTGGGTTTTCCTGTGCATTTTAGGTTGTTTAGAAGCATCCTTGGTCTCTACCCACTAGATGCCAGTAGCAGCATATCCCTAGTATGAGCATCAAAAATGTCTCCAGGTATTGCCCAGGTATTGCCTGAGGATGGGTAAAATCGTCCTTATGAGGACCACTGCAACAGACTATTTTTATCTTGGAGAAGCAGTATTATAGCTAAAAGTATAATGCTGGAGACAAAGCGTCCCTAACTAAGTGGGTGACTGTGGACAAGTTATGTAACTTGTTTCATGCTTCTGTTTCCTTATCTGTAAAATGGAGATAATAATAAGTACCTTCTTCAGAGGATTGTTGTGAGAATGAAACAGCATAATGCCTATCCTATAGCAAGTGCTCAGTAAATGGTAACCATTATTATTGTTTCAGTAATTCTATGCACCTTCCTGTGTTTCCTTCTGATAAAAGTTTAAATGTAGGTCAAAGATCCACACAATAAATACACAATTAAAGGGGGGGAGGTTTGAGTGCAGTTACACAATTACAGATGGATGTCTTTATTTATGTTTCAGAGTGGTCAAGTTATAGAAACTCAACTATTGCATAATCCTGCATCCCAACTTGCTAAACAGCTTCAGTTATTGCTTAACATATTTTATTATCTTTTAAGTGGAGATTCCTAATTCATCAAAATTATGGGCTGCTGCCAGATGATTCTTCTGTAAACACAACTGCTCTATTGCAGTGTTTAAAAAAAGTTTTTGACATGATGCCTGGTCTTTTCCCTCGAGTTCTTTCTTCACCAATGGTCATATAAATATTACTGTATTATTGATTGAAATAATAACAAAAGCTACCATTTTTAAGAGCAACTTACTGTGTGCTAAGCTAAGTGCTTCATATATATTATTTCACTCAATCCTCAAAAAAAACACACCCCACAACAACAACAACAAAAAAACACCTTAAAAGTTAGGTGGGTATCTCAGAGAGGTCAACAAAGGTCAGAACACGTCTGTAGCCCAGACTGGTGCCTTCAAAGCCTATGCTTTTACTTACTTAATTACTTATTTTTGTGTGTTTTGTGCATATTTTTTAAAATCTTTATTGTTGAAAGTATTACAGGTGTCCCTCTTTTTTTCTCTGTTGACCCCTCCAATCCACTCTTATCCCCTTTCCCAGGCCTTCTCGGCACTACTGTTTGTCCATGGGCTATACATATATGTATATATGTATATATGTATATATATGTGTGTGTGTGTGTATATATAGTATATAACAGTGATGGCGAACCTATGACACGCGTGCCAGAGGTGACACGCGAACTCATTTTTTTGGTTGATTTTTCTTTGTTAAATGGCATTTAAATATATAAAATAAATATCAAAAATATAAATCTTTGTTTTACTATGGTTGCAAATATCAAAAAATTTCTATATGTGACACGGCACCAGAGTTAAGTTAGGGTTTTTCAAAATGCTGACACGCCGAGCTCAAAAGGTTCGCCATCACGGTGCTGTCCTCTCCTCTGTTTTTACTCTTTTTACTTATGCTCTCCCCTCTGTCTGAAGTGCCATGTCCCCTGCTCAAAATTCATTGGTTAATCTCTTCTGGCCTTTCCCCCTTTCCCTCTGAGAGATATGTCAGTCTGTTGCATGTTTCAATGTTTCTGGATCTGTTTTGTTCATCAGTTTACTTTTTTCATTAGATTCCACATATAAATGGGATCATGTGATACTTGTCTTTCTCTGACTGGCTTATTTCACAAAGTCTATGTTTTTAAAAGGCAACTTCACTAGCAAAACTCAGAGAGTAACTCCCAAACTCCTAAACAAGTTTCCCTTTCTTAAACACCTGCCACCCACCCCACCCCTCCCCACATTATCATTCACTCTCTTTGCTCCTCCCCACTCAGCTCAAAATACCTTGACAGGAGTGGTTATAAAAGAGCCACGCTCTGAACACTTTTAAGGCAAGCACAGTAACTCAGAACAAGACAGACAGAAAGAAAGGTATTACAGAAAGGAAGAAACTCACTTCAGTTGGTCTTCACAAGGATTAAAAAAAACTGTCTGGAAGTGGAAGTAAGGGAAGGCTGAATTTACCTTTCCCTGCTACAAAGACTCATCTAAGGTTAAAATAGATCATTCATCAAACTCATCCCAATAATTCAATACTTGTGTACATACAGTACGTGGATTTCACTTCAAAGTGGAGAGTAAAGGAGAGGACAGAGGCACGTTAAAGTAAGCTTATCTTTTTGAGACAATTTCTAGCTGTGACCCAAAGCTCTATGCTATGAAAGATCAATGAAAAGTAAGGTCAGAAATTGTGTCCACCTGCCCCTGAGGCCGCCCCCACCACTGAGGCTCCTGCTGCTCTAGCAGCCCTAGCCTAGGGAAGCAGAGGAGGACTGGGGGGAGTCGGATGAGGATATGGTCTCTTTGACTAATCACCAAAAAGCAACTTGCTCAGCCAGCTTTATTTCTGAAACAAGGAAATAAAGCCTTACTTCTCTTAATTTAAAAAAAAAAGTGACCCTGGAGGTTTTGAGAAAAAAGTCACATGACTCATTCAGAAACGGCAACCTTCTCATCACAAACTCTGAGCACCCCATTTGGCTGGGAGGGCATGAGAGGCCCACATGCGGCAGAATTGTGTGGCCCAGGACAAGTCACAGCCAGCTCTGAGCAGAGGGGCATGGAGAGGACCCCCCCGGAGCAGCCGTGATTCTGAGAAGTTCAGTAGCCGATAGCATTACAGGATTAAGCAGGGCTCAGAGGTCAGTTTACCACTGCATGGCTCTTCCTCAATATTCCCAACAAGCATCCAATCTGCGCCTCGAAGCCTAGAGTGATTGGAAGGCTTCCTCTTGTTGTTCATCAGCTAACCTAACTTGGCCATCCTTCAGTCCATCAGCTTATGGGCGCCAAGAATGCTGGCTGCTCCATGGCCATAAAGAAAACTAAATGAATAGGGTTAATTCTGTGCATAAGTAACTCTATGAAAGTGCTTACTATCGGCAGGCACTTTATAAATGTCCTCAGCGAATAATTTTGGCAACAATGAAAGAGATTAGGAATGGGAGGCTCAGTCAAGTTAAATCTCACCCAAACTCACACACAATTACTAGTAAGTGGAATTCATTTCTTGGTCCAGGAGACCCCAAAACCACACTTTGTCTGCCCCACAGGATGTCAAGTTCTAATGTGGCTGGGAGAGTTTAGGACATACAGACTAGAACAGAGCGAGCAGCCCATGTAGGAGAAGGCAGAATCTCCCGAAAGCATTACTTCCAAGTAGCAATACTTACGGATATGTCATCACTGAAGTCAATTTCATCCAAATCAAGGTATTCAGGGGCTTCCATTATTCTTCTTTGCACATTTTGAGTCGGGTCAAATACTCATAAATTCCTGGACAAGACAGAAAAGAAAGGCAAAAAGGTGAATTGTTTTCCAAACAAAAATCGTATTTATATTTAAACAAACAAAATGAAAAAGGTAATTGGTGCCAGTGCTGCCTTTGAGTGCATTTCCTTTGTTCGAATGTCCCCAGGCTGGCTATCCAGAAACGTCCAGTGTGGTTCCTCCTGGCCCCCAGTGTGGCTCCTCAGGGGGTACCTGTGGTCCTCCACTTCACTTCACTTGCTCCTTCCTGCCCGCCCCCCCCCCCCCCCCCCCCCAAAACACGCCCACTGCACCCGCTGGCTGTTTCCATCTCTTGTCCAGAGGGACACAGGGATCAGAATTTGCCTCCCTCTGCTCTGTAGAAAGGACAGCCATCACCTCTATAAAACAGAAGCTTTCTGCATCGGTATTAGTCCCCCTGGGGAATTTAGAGAAGCCGGGTCATGTAACAATGACTTGGGCAAAATAAGATGGGCTTTGACCAGCGGGAGAGTGGATCGAATACTTCTTTTGGTTTATTGTCTAATACCCATTGTTCCTGACCCCAGAGAGCGTCTAGTGCTGTGTTCTTTTTGAATGTAAAACAAAATATGGAAAACGAAAACCCAGCCCAGCAAAAGAAGCTTATCTATACCAATCAGCAAAAATGGCAAAATAGAGCTGTCGCTGCAGCGAGCGGGTGGTAGACAGGAGGTGGGATGTGAAATGCCAGCCCTTGTTCTGCTCTCTAGGATGGCTCCCGAAGGTCACGTCCATTGTCACTGGAAATGCCTGGGGGAGAGATATGAAAAGTCATTGTCTGTTCCCTGTTTCCCACCTGCTATTTTTAGCTCTTGTTAGAGAGATCAATTTTAGTTAACTGCCGAGGAAGGCTTAATATGGTGCTCGAGTTTCAAATCGAGTACATCTACTATATTTAGATTTTTTCCAAATTCCTCTCCATCAAAACATGCCATAGTAAAGCAATTTTGCCGGTTTGCTGCTTGGTATATATTGTTTCCTCCAAATGGAAAAATATATTTCAGTCATTCATGTAACTTATAAGGAAGAAAAATTTTCTATCCCAAGCTCATCGATTCAAAGGGAGAGAAAATTCCGTTTTGAAAATATACACAAACACCCCTGTTGTGGATGCATCTGGTGTAACTGTTATGGAAGCCTCAGTTCTTGGTAAACATTTGCTGCTTTCTGGTCACGGGCATGAAAAGCAAATAAAACAGCCCGTCTCCAGTGATCCAGTTAGTGCAGTCTGTTTGGGTCACTCCCCACCCAAGGGACATAGATTTCTGATCCTGGAATATATGCTCATCATTGTCCATCCAAGCACTAGCTCAGGTCTAACTCATCCCCTGTGGTCCGTATTAGCACCGAGCCAGCACATACGATGCCTTGGGTGAAAGGAGGACTTCAGGAATGGGGTGCCCTGACATCTTAGGACAGCCATATTCCAATGTCTGTGTGGGCACATCCCTGGGTGCACATCGCTGCCTGGCGGAGCAACGCACACTGGATCTCCACAGCAATAACACAAGTACGAGACAGACACCATCGAATCAACAGTAACAATACTTCAGAATTTGTAGCACAACCTCCAGTTCATTCCTCAAAAAAAAAAACATTTTAAAAGAGGCTCCACGAAGAGATTAAAACCACAGAGTTATGACTGCGTTGCCCCTGCTTCTCGCAGCCCTGCCTGCCGGTGCCAGAGTGACCGAGGCAGGCGCCAGCGTGGCCGCAGCCAGCACTTGCCTCGGGGCTGCCTGCAGCAATTCCTTACATCTGTCAGGAAGATGCATCACCTCCCAGTTCATTTTCTCATCACTTATCATCATCACCATTGGCGGTGGCAGTGGCACCTACGGACGTCAAGACAGAAATATAGACCTCCCGGCAGTGCCTTGGTGTGCCGTTATCTCCCCAGAGCAACTCTCAGACGTCGAAGCAGATTCCCCTCCCCACAACCTGTCTTCCTGATTATAAAAACGGCCTGATGTACTCAGGCTGGAGGAGTAATTTGTTTTCTCCTCTAATCAGGGCGTATCTTGCAGAGGAGTAAGGAATACATTACTGGAAAGTGAAAATAAATCTAGGCCAATGAAAATGAGCTCATCAATATAAGATCAAGAATGTAAAAATACCTTCCCCTAAAAATAAACTCTTACTCTGAAGGCATTGCTTTTTCATTTTACATTTTTAAAAAGCTATACAAATAGGAGAACGACAATAAAGGAGAAATTGATTGCTTGCCATCCCATACCTCAAACCCATCACTTGACTTGAGTTTTAGTGTTTCCTCTCCTTCCCTTCTCACACGAATGTACCATTTTTTATTTTTTTAAATTATGGTAGATGCAGAATTGGTCTAAGAAAGGATTAGGAATCCTACTACCATGTTCAAATGAGATTATCCATTTAAAATAAATATTGAAAGTTCTTCTGAAATCACAATAAGGTTTAAAATAAAAACCAATATGTATTTATAAATATATGTATATATCCAGAAATTTTATTATTTCTAGAAATCTAAAACTAGGTCTTAAACACATGGCTTGTTACAAAAAAAATACCACTTTTCCTCTTAATCCTCACAAAGCTTTTCAGAGAAAAACACATACACTCGTATTTGCAAATTACTCAAAATAATGTTCTCCTCCATTCTGCTGGATTCTGAGACAATCCAGGTTCTTTGGATTCCAGCTTGTCAGTAATAGACTTCCTTCCAATCCAATTTCTCTGCACTAAGTCTGTTCTCCACAATGAACTGTTGAATTACAGACTATTCTCATGGCTTTGGTGAACACAAAGATGATGCTGGGTATAGGATGGGATGCAGACAAACAAAATATCACTAGAAACATGGAAACACAGGGAGATGAAGCAGAGAAACACTCCTCAAAGGGGGCCTGAGTGAGTATTTACTTATATGGTAACACAAAATGAAACACAAAATGCAAATGAACACGTCTTAACCAAGCAAATTAACAAGAAATCAGTGAGCCCTCTTTGAGTTGTTCTGACAATATAAAGAGCAACATACACTAAAGTGTAGCCATTCTCATGGGACATATCCAGTGGATAATATAAATAACTAGAGACCTGGTGCACAAAATTCGTGAAGGGGGGGTGTCCCTCAGCCCAGCCTGCGCCCTCTCACAATCTGGGACCCCTCAGGTAGGGTTCCTAGGCCTTGTTGGCGATCAGGGTCTATCAGGGCTTTCCTTCCCCATGCTGCCAGCAGCTGGCCCCACCCCCACCACTGCCACTGCTTGCCATCTATGTGGCGCTGCCCCCTCTCCCCCACCACGTCACCTCCCTCTGCAGGAAACAGGCGTGGGGTGCAATCGCTTGGTTGGTCTGGGCCTCCCTCTGCGGGGCGATCACTGGCCGGCCCCACACACCTGCCACAATGCCACTGGCCAGTGGCCTGGGCCTCCCTCTGTGGGCTGATCTATCGCGGGGCCCCCAGATTGATCACCCCGCAGAGGGAGGCCCCGCCCACCTGGATGGGGCTCTGCGATCAATTGCCACACAGAGGGTGGTCTGGGCCTCCCTCTTTGGGGTGATCGATTGCAGAGCTCCCCATAAATCGCCCTGCAGAGGGTGGCCTCTGTGGGGCAATTGTGGGGTGATGGCGGGGCCCCCTGATCAATTGCATCGCACCCGCCTTGGCTGGCCTGGCGCCAGCGCGTGTCATAGCATGGTTTTCCAGAATGTTGTCTGGATGGTTTTTCTGCTGTTTGGTCGTTCAGTCAATTTGAATATTACACTTTTATTATTATGGACTAGAGGCCCGGTGCACAAAATTCATGCATGGGAGGGGTCCCTCAGCCTGGCCTGCCATGATGCCAGTGTCCCTAGCCCAGGCCTCCGGCCCGAGGCACCCTCCCCTTCCTCCACGTGGCTGGCTGGGGCACCTCCCATCCCCTCCCTCTGTGTGGCCCGGCAGACGCTGGGCTCGCGTTGCCGGGGTGACGCTGCCAGCGTCCCGCCCCATCTACTATGGGCGCCACTATCTTTGTCGTGGAGTGACAGTTAATTTACATATTACTCTTTTATTAGATAGGATGATTTTAAAGCAGAATATCTTTACATTTGGAGTTGGAGGATGACAGTGAGATTCTTTATTCTATAGTCCAGAACACAAGAGTTACAACAGTTACAGTCCATTGCTGGAAGCCTGGCCACTGTTCATATTTATCTCAGTAGGTGGGATGGTCCAACCTCAAAATAAAGGGTTCTAGCATCCAGGACCCTCTTTTACTTCCTAATGGGCCTCCATGTGCAATGCACCCATCTCCTTTAAGATGCCTTATTCTACAGCCCAGTTCTTTGGTCTTTTTTTTTTTTAATCATTATTGTTGAAAGTATTACACTTGTCCTCTTTTGTCCCTCACTGACTCTTTCCACCCCACTTCCTCACCCACCCAGGCCTTCTTCACACTATTGTCTGTGCCCAGGGATTATGCATATTATGCATATAAATTCTCTGAGATTCATCAGTCTTGTTCCATGCTTCCATATCTCTGGATGTAGTCTGGTTTTAAAGCTTCTGTCTTGCAAGGTGCCACTTTTAAAGTATTACATTCTCATTTATAATGTGCAAAACCCCCTGTGGTTCACCAATCCCAGCCACATTCCCAACATTGATTGCTTCTTTTCAGTTGAGGGTGAGTCCACAGTTGTCCCTTGGTCATTGCCTCCTCCTTCCTCATCTGCCCATCCACTGAGCACCTGGCACCCTTGGGTACTCCGGTGAGGAATTAAGGATGTGATAGGAAGAGATGAATGAGGTCAGGTTAGCGCAGCGGCTGCAAATAATCCAACCTGATAAGGACACTGAGCGAGGCTGTGGGTGCTGTTTTCATCCTGCTTGGCTGGCACCATTCCACCCTGCACACCAGCCCCAGGAAACCAGCAAGGCCCTTTTTTGACCGAGGACGCACAGGCTCTGATGGAGTGCACAGCTACAGAGGGCATACACCCGAGCCGAGTCTGGCCCACAGATGTGATGTGTTTGGCCCTAACAACGTTTTAAAAATAATCAGATCAGTTGCCAACATGTAGACCTTGGGTGATTTCACATTGAATTCTGGACTTCTGGCTTCACTTTAAAAATATCTGAAGCTGTGGCAGCACAGGTCTGCATTCTGCATGACGAGATTTGGCGTCAGCGGAGCTGCAGCTGCCCTACCTGGCTAGGAGGCCTCTCCCCAGTCCACCAGCCCCTCCATCTGCTTTCCTCCTGGACAGGCCCTGCCTGGCCTTGGGGGCATTTGAGTATAGGACCTTTCAAAGGAATTCAGTATTAAACAATAAGCATCCCCCTCCTCCTGCTTTTTTTCTTATTGGTGCCTCCTGCCAGTAATGTTTACTTCATTTGTACTTTAAGATTGTTTTAAATTCTCATACCACAAAAGCAATAAAATAAAATGTCTTACAAATTAACTACCAGCATGTTACAATTTGTGCCTTCGTTCTATCTCATAGTATTAGAAAAAGAAAACCTTCAGGAACATAATAAAGTATTACGAGATGGAGGTTGTGTCTCCCTCCTTTTACAACTAGGGGAAGGAAGGGATCATGCCTGTGATTGGCACCGTGGGTTTACATGGCGCCACCTCCCTGTTGCTGTGAGTAGAGGGGAAGCTGTGTGCCAAGTGCAAGCCCAAAAAAAGACCGAAGCTGTCCTTCCTCTGGCCAGACCAGCAGCTTGGATGCAAGAGAACCAACCTTATTCAAGGCCAACAAGATTGGGTTCACGCCTATGTGAAAATATTCTCAGCCTCCCCAGAAAGAGCAGTGCAGCTTAAAACCCTTTACATGAGATTTCATTACTATGCATCATAGTTGGCCTTGGGCTGCTTGGGATCCCAGGACCCAGTCATTTATGAATTTGTGCTGTACCCCACCCTCTCAGCCCTGGCCCTATAAGCTGCAGTCTGTCCTCCCAGGTTCCCTGAGGTCCCTGGGGCTTTCTTTTGTATTGCTACCCCTACCACCCAGCTTTTAATTGGTCTTCACTGATGCCGGCAATTTTGAATTTGTCATTCAATTAGGCAGGTATGCTGTGTGTTTAACATTTTCATTAGGGGGTAGAGGTGAAGATGGAGATTGGGCAGGGGATGAGACTAAAAAAAAAGTAAAGGAAATATTTTCCAATGTTTCAGCTCTACCAATTTGGGTAGGAAAGTTTGTAGGGACGTGCAGACACAGGGCTAGGTGGTGGGACCTGCATATTGTGCAGAATCTGCTGGTGACACATTGCCCCCCGCCCCCTTCTTTTGATGTGCCCAAAGGACTGGGAGAAACTTTACCCAAACTCCAAACTGATGCTTGGCTCGAGAAAACAAAGAACAAAATAAGCAGCATCAACTATACTCAATGTCTGCAGGGTTTTTCCTACTCCACTGAGTTTTGATAAACTGCCAAGAACAGAAGTCCCTCCAGTGCCTGTTAAAGTACGTGGGAGGGGCTCCTTAGCCTTAATGGGTCTATCAACACCATGTCACTTTCTCATGAGTGGCCTCAATGATGGCCCAAAAGCTTCCTTTAAGGGAAGATTCAATTTGGGAAAGAGCTCAAAGCAACTATGAGTCCTACTGGATAATAAAAATCAGACAAGCAATTTAAAAAATAGCCTCCCCCTCTACCAGTCTGATATTCAGGTGATGTTTTAAAAATTGTTTTGGTTGTGACTTGAAAATTGACTCTGAAAATAATTCCAAACGGAGACTTCCAAAAATCTGTTGGGGAATGGCAGCATCACTGGAAAAAGCTTGGAGTGGCCAACAAAATTTCTTTGAGAAACGACACGCCTTTAACATACATGCTCTGGTGTGCTTGGCTCACAAAAAAGGGGCTTACTGATTGTGACTACAGTCACATATCACATAAATGGCTCGAATGAAATTCTTCTTAGCATGAATTGCCTCACTCCGTTTTACAAGGAGTCAGCACGGTCTCGTTCTGAAGGCTCGTGTTACACAGATTTCTCCTCTTTTGCCAAAGTCGCTGTTGCCACATTTACCAGTAAACTAGGCGGCCCGGCAATTAAAAGTAAGGTAAGGCTTGTCAAAATAAATGAGCAGAGTACATTCGGTGATGAGGTAACCTCAACTGATTTGTATTGCAACTTCTCTCTTTACTCTCTAATTCGCCAATACTTGGGAAAACAGAGTAGTTCCCTATACCCCTACACACACACACACACACACACACACACAGCCACATTTTTATTGGGATAAATTTTCAGTTTGAAAGCCTGCACAGAAGATACCAAACTTTCTTTAATATAGCAAGAGCTTTTAAAAAAAATCACAAACTAAGTCCTGGAATACTTGGGTGGAAAAAAGTGTAATATATGAAATGTTGTCCCCAGTTGGCTCAGTAGCTTGGCTGGCAAGGAAGCATCTCATTCCAAATGTTAGATTCAGTTTCTTTCACTCTCTGATTTAACAGTGGCCAGAAGCATGGCAGTCGCTAAATGTCTAGTCCTGAAGCAGAAAAATGATAGAGGCAAGAAACTTCTACTGGAAAGAGGCAACGAAAGGAGAGCCAAGAAGCACACAGGGGGACCCAGAGGGAAAGCACAAGCTGGTCAGGTTTCACCCACTTCCTCACTTATGGAATATTCCTGCGTGCACATGCTGCAGGAGACGTACACTACTCTCCACGCTGTACAGGGCATACAGTACAAGGGAGATAGACAAGAAAACAAGCCATTACAATATAATGCAGTCCTTGCTTAGACCAATAAATGCACAGGAGTCTGAGACACCTAACCTAGACCTTGGCAATGAGGGAAGTCTGCCTAGTAGATGTGAAATCTAAGCTGAAAGCTGGAGGATGAGGGTGTGGATGGAGAGGGAGTTGTAGGGGCAGAAGGAAGTGTTCCAGATAGTAGTGGTGTTAGGACAAAGGTCTCAAGGTCTGGGCAGTTCTTACTACTAGTAAATGCTAGTCTTGCTATGTTAAAAGGCAGCACAGTATTTTGCAGATGCAGCTGTAACCCGATGAGCTTGACCAGAACCCAACCTGGTAAGTTTAGCCACTGCCAAGAAGAAATCAACATGTAATTAACCAAATAGTGTACATAAGCAATGGCTAAGCCTCCCTTCGGGGAGACGGAGCTTTCTTGCTGCAAGTAAATAAAACTACCTAATGACAACCACGTCTTGTTCTTGACTAGAAGACTCCAAGCAGTGAATCCCTTGAGTGTGGTAATGGTTACAGCATGCGCAAAGGCCTGGAGGTGAGAATTCTGAAATAGAATTTCCAGAAAGATGAATAACACTGATTTAGCCTCTACTGCTCTTTTTATCTACAAAAAGGGAGTCTTGAATTGGGAGGGCCACGCTACAGTGATAAGCAGGGGTGGTTGGGGGAGTATTTCCAAAACCAGAGTGTAAACACAGCACATCTTCTTGGAATATCAAATTTTCTGGCAAGTTTGGAGAAAATACAAGTGCATGTTTGCTATCAAACAGGAGACTTCAATGTAATGTATTGAGCCTGAACCAGCTCCTGGGGAAGGGGTATTATATTTTCTGTTTGAACACCCACAGAAACATTCATGAAGCAAAACTTTGCACTAGGGTCTGGATCTGTGTGCTTTTACATATAATCTCTTATTTATGTTTCACAAAGACCCTGGGACACAAATACCTTTATAATGTCTTTCGTGGGGAAACCAAGGCTCAGAGAGGTTCTATAATTGCCTCACAGACACGCAGCCAGGAGTTCCGATGTTAAATTTGCTTTTCTCCCTATTTCAGCATGCAAAACTGCAATGGTAAAGTAATACCTTACCTGTGTTAAACATTTTTTAAAATCACCTTCACTATATTTTTAATTTGACTTTATTACAACTCTATATTGTCTTTTGCAATCATATTCTAACTATTTTACAGATGGCAAAGCTCAGAAATGTTTGGCCAAGGTTGTGCACTACACCAAGTAGGGGCAACATCAGCTCAGACAACCCATGCCCAATAACAAGTCCTGAGCTCTTCTGATTCACCGCCCCCGCCCAGATTTCTCTGAAATGTGGGCATGTCTTTAAATCATATAGGTCAGAATTCCATAGACATCCTCAGCCCTGCATTGTATTGCTTTTGGTGTTTACCAACTGTAACTCCAAATGAATTGCTCTTTCCTCCCTCTGGCAGAGACTAAATAAAAATGGTAGAAGTGATCATCATCATGACAGAAACGTGTATAGACCTCTATGTCTCTAACATACCTTGCCCACAGGTATCACTGAACTAGTCTCTGGAACATTATATTCCATAGCCAAATCATTTAACACTTAAATGTCATCTTAAGAGAAAATCTGGCCGAAACCGGTTTGGCTCAGTGGATAGAGCGTCGGCCTGCGGACTGAAGGGTCCCAGGTTCGATTCCGGTCAAGGGCATGTACCTGGGTTGCGGGCACATACCCAGTGGGGGATGTGCAGGAGGCAGCTGATCGATGTTTCTCTCTCATCGATGTTTCTAACTCTCTCTCTCTCTCCCTTCCTCTCTGTAAAAAAAATCAATAAAATATATTAAAAAAAGAGAAAATCTGATTTTGACAATCTTTTCTTACACTTTGTACTGGAAAACCCATTCTAGAGGTCAGGACTGCTCTGACAAATCCCTATAGCGGTTGGCCTTTTTGTAGTTTGCAGCCCTAGCTTGTAGTTTAAAATACTTGCAAACGATTTGGGGGTCATTTAATTATTTCTAAAACCTCAATACTGAGCATGAACCAACTTATACTAGAAGTTCAGAGCTTGAAAAGACCTTACTGTTTTTAATTTATCGTTACTGTTTAAAGTATTACATTTTAAGCCTAGAGGTAGAGATACTTTTGAATTTGTGTGTGTGTGTGTGTGTGTGTGTGTGTGTGTGTGTGATTAAAAGTAGATTTAATATTTAAAATTATTTTTGGAAAGGAGGAAAAATATCCATGCTCACAGTAGCTGCACAAGAGAGGTAAAAAGAATGTACAACAGAAAAAAATTTTTTAAACATACACATAAACACAAGATAAAATATATTGTGTTCAGTTCTAGATGCCACTTCTTAAGAAGGCCTCAGGTAAACTGGAATGTCCTAAGACAGAAAGGAAGTCAAGGCAGTCTGTGTTTGGAAAACTATCTCATGTGGCACAGCTAAGGAAACATCTAACTTGCAGAGACAAAAGCACTCTTCTCGCGCTCTAAGGATCTAAAGAGCCATCAGATGAAAGGAGAATTTGCCTTCAAGGATAGACCTTAGAAGAAATTTCAGGGATGCCAAACGCAGCAAAGACTTCCTACTAATGACACCTGGAATGGGCTGATATGGGTTGGCAGCTTTATGAGATCACCATCACCCCACTAAGAACCCGTTCATATAGAGGTCTGGAGGGATCCGTAGGGGGAGGAAAAAGAGGATCACGCATTGGGAAGGAGGAATAGGTTACCTTCTAACTCAAAGATTCTGTGCAGTCTGAGATGGCAGTAGAAACACCCCTGAATCAAAACCAGAACCTCAGGACAGTCCTAATCCACTTCAACCCCTCTCCAGGGTGCTACAGTGACATTCTCTGCTGAACGTCCCTTATCCTAAGTCATCAGCCATCCTGATCTCACCAGGAATGTGAATAAAATATGGAGGTTAAGGGAGGGGAGGGAGGAGAAGGAGGGGAAGGAGAGAGAAAATACTTTTAAAAAGAAAACTGAAATGTTCATTCAATGAGAATATGATTTACTCTCTGTTATAGATGAAACTTATTGATTCCACAAGGACAAAACTATGACCTAATGCCGTCCAAACAAAAAGAAAGTATCTGGGAAGAAAAAGGAAACATTTCTAGCACTAGGAAGTTGAGCCTGGGCTTAAGCCAACTGTGTCTTGCACAGGCTTCTGGAAAGGAACTATGGAATAATTTGGGAACTGGATCCCTTACACAGTCATGTACAGGAAACTATCCAAATCCAAGTTCCAAATTTTTGGCACACCTGAAGTGGTCATGCTTTACTCCAGATTTTGCAAAGATTGCTTGATTTCTACAGTGGATTTGTTTGGCAATTATTATTGAGAATGTATGGAGTACAGATGACAATCCTGATTCCCATTTAAGAGCTGAGTAGACATAACAGCAAAATGCATGGGGAGCATTAAAGACTACCCAGATCAAGAGTCAGTTGTCTTGGCTTCACTCTCATACGTCTCAGCGTTTGTGAGGACTAAACTTCTGGGCAACACCAAACCAGTGGTGCTCAAAGTTCAGCATGCATGAGAATCACCCCAAAGGCTTATTAAAACAGATTGCTGGGTCCAACTCCAAGAGTTTCTGATTCAGTAGATCTGGGTTGGACCCTGAAAATGTACATTTCTAACAAGTTTCCAGGTGATGTTGTTTCTGCAGGTCCCGGAACCACATTTGAGAACGGCTATCTAAGATCGATGACTTGTCCCAGCCCTGGCTACATCTGCACTTAATTAAAAGATGGTGACCTCTTCCCCACATCCCCCATCTCCACAGATGGCAACTTCATTATGCAGGATCCATGCCTAGTGCCCTTCTGATTAAACTGCCTCAGTGGACTTCACCAAGCATTTCCCATGAAGACCACCCAGAAACCTCAGAAGGTCTCAAGTGTGTGTGTGTGTGCGTGCGCGCGCATGCGCGTGCATGCTTAATTTCCAGTACTATACAAGGGACAGACATTGGAGTAAAAACCCTACAAAATTTGGGCCTTGGTTACTTTAAAATTTCCTTTCTCCATAGTACTTCATGGCAGCAAATATTTTCTAAGTTTCTCCTGTTAATGAGATCCAGGTTTATAATTTTATATGCAGCCTTTTCAGAGCAAGAATCTCAATGTAGGGATATCCATTCATCAGAACTACAATATAACAAATCTCATGTATACTAATAAAGGAGGAAAATAGAAAAATGCAAGAATCTAATAACAATTAGCTTAAAATTCAATGCTTACACAACATGCATGCATCATAAGATATTTAAGATAGTCAATGAATCTAGAGCAGTCCAAATGCCTATATTAGCTAACTGTGAAAAATAAAATCTTGCCCATGTATTTTCAATTATAACTAGAAGCCCAATGCACGAAATTAGTGCATGGATAGGGTCCCTAGGCCTGGCCAGGATCAGGGCTTATCTGTGGGGCAAGCGGTGGGGCAATGGGGGCGGCCCTCTGCTGGCACCTGCCTTGGCTGGCCTGGGACCTGCAGGCTGAGGGCAGCTCCTGCGTTGAGTGTCTGCCCCCTGGTGGTCAGTGTGCGTCATAGCAACTGGTCATTCAACTGGTCGTTCTGCAGTTTGGTCTATTCGTATATTAGGCTTTTTTTTTTTTTAAATATATAGGATGTGTTTATTTTTATTGAATCCAAATCCAGAAATCAGATTGTTAAGATTTCATCAATTCCTTCCATTAAAATGTTCCAATTTAATAACCAAAAAAGGAAATAAACTCCCTATAAAATAAAGGTCCCTTTTTTCCTGAAGATGAATATAGTTTGCTATTTAGGTGATTAAGCAAGCATAGTGGGCTAAATGTCTGTAATAACAATACTGGCACATCTATGCATACACAGAGATTGTCATTTAGCAAACACTAATTCTTTAATCCAATGCTTTTATCTAGCCCTAATTTACTAAAGACACTTAAAAGAAGGAAAATGAATAAAACACACTTCTATTTTGTATGAGATAGTATGATTAACAGCATAAAAAATGCACACTGCATACTTAAATAATGCCTTTCCAATGTGGCGAAGCATTTCAAGAAAAACATAAGAGGAAAACACAAGGTTACTGTTGAGTATCTGTAGGAATTCAGCTAGGAAGTGAGACCAACAGTTTGTGCCATTTTTAACACAATAACTTGCACAGAGTAAACACTTAATAATATTGTTTACATTGAGTTCATATCCAGACTGTGATCATTTAGTCATTGTATACGTTCTACTGAACAATCTTAGTGTTGTCCTAAACAACAAATGCTGTGATGACTATCTGTGTTCATATATCTTCTTACACAATTTCCCTCAGAAGCCTATTTTTGGTGGAGGAGTCAATCATCTTCCAGCCCCACCTTTCAGAAATGGTCCACTGATGGGAGCCATGGAAACTTTAGCTGCACTTTCCAATGATGGGGCTCATTTCCCACAAATTAAAACCAAGTTTTTTAATTAGCATATGGAGAAAGAATAACATTTGCAGGCTGTGGTGTAGGCTTTTCCTCTCTAGCACCACAGAAAGGCACCAACTTCACTTTGTAATTTACCAACATAAGCAGGAAAGGACTGAAAAGAGAGAAGCCTGAAGAGAGGGCTGTGAAAACAGCTGGATAAAAGACACAGGCTGCCAAGTCTTTTAAGAAACAGATGAAGATAAAGTGAGAAATCCAAAGTGGAGCAATCAGCCACATTAATAAAATACTGAATTTGGCCCCTCTAAGAATTTCTGAGTCATCCTCTCTAATCCACATGTCGCCATATGTCATCTTCTTTCTTTCCGAAAGGAGACATGACATCCAGAAACAGACAAAGACTAAAATGGCTAAAGGAAGCATATCAATCAGAGCTAAAAATACTTTCCCATAGTAAAACTCTACCTGCTTGCTTCCACAGTCAGTTAGGCAATCCAAGTAAATTCTGTTACAGGACCAGGGGTATGGACCATTCCCTGCATTCGAGTATTCTGATTTTCCAGTATAAATTAACACTGGGATGTACACAGCCACACCAGCCACCCAAAGTGCAGCAACCACCTTCAAGGAATGCTTTTGACAGTCCAGGTTTTAAGCCTTCCTCAAGGGGTGGACAGTTTGGTGAAGCTTCTGGAGGTAGAGCAATGCAAAGTGTAACATGAGCCAGATAGCCAGTGAGTCATCAGGGCTGCCGTGAAGTGCAGAACCTTGCAGCCAGCTGAATCCAACATGAAACCAGAAGAATAAACAATTTTCATGACATTCACCACTAAGTTTTTAATGAGTTGGGCAAATATAAGACTGAAAAATCAGAAAAAAAGGATGTTTGTAAATGCCCAGTGATGCATTTCCTGGTAGAATACACACACGTTTTCAACCAAGCTCATGAGGATGAGGGTGGCACAAGCGATGATCTCAAGCACGTCTGCAGATGGCTTCATGGTCACTGGCGAATCGGTGATCTCAAAGGTCTTCTCTTCAGTTTAAGCCATTAGGCATTCCAATAACTTGTAAGAGGTTTTTAGTGAGAAGAACTGCATGTGTTTTTTTTAAATCCACTGTATGTTGACAAAATCATCAACCGGTGTCACCCTAACAGTTCAAAGATGGTCTGTTAGAGATTGCTCCAGTGATGAGCTGCTGAAAACAGAACAGCTTTCCAAGAGGATTCTGTTTTATCATCTCTGGGGACTTAACTGTGATGAGAAAGTTTTAGGTATCATCACTTAATTAAAAGTTCTCAGAAATGTATTGATAACATTGTAATGCAATTTCCTAGATGAGTGCCATAGGGTTTTCAACAACCATGAGGGAGAGAATAAAAATAAATTTGTGACAGCGAAGGAAAGGTGGTCAGTGGCTAAAGTGACCCTTTTCACTCGTGAAAAAAAAGTAAAGTGAGTGTGTCTGAATAACAATGAAGATTTCCAAATAACCAAAAACACTGCAAATTACCAATGACAGTAATAACATGAGAGAGATTTAACAAGTACAGTAGTTTTCTAGTTTCTCTACCATTTTTGGAAAGTATGAATACTCTTACCTGTTCTGGTCATCTCAAGCGATTGTGAGTGTTACAAAAAAGATGATAGAAACTACTTTGGAAGGCAGTAGAGAAGGAAACAAAGGGAGAAAGAAAGGAAGAAATCGATTAAGGAGACTCTTACCACCCCCAAGGACACAAGAGACTAGCAAAAGATTTCTGTCCTTAGTATGATTGGAGAGTACAGACCAAGAACAGAAAAATGGTATTGAAACACATTGCTCAAGTAATCTGACATTAACTCATTTTTTGTATGAATTCTCTTGGCCAAGCATGTCATAATGATCCATTCTGGGGACAAGCTACTTTCCCTCTATTCATAACTTTTGCTGTCAATCACCCTATCCTATACTGTCACAACACATGCTTCAGTCCACCCAGTGGTATACTGGAGTCAGCTTGCACCAACTTGAGCAATTGTGCACATCTCTTTCCAACTCTGCAGTCAGTAACTTCTGCAGTTAGGAGCTTGAAATTGGGTGTGCTTGGAATATTTACACCATGGAAATGAGCAAATGCTACAAATCAGGGCTTTTGAGGGAAAGGACAGTTGTTTTACTAGGACATTGGCCTAAAAAAAAAGATTAGAGTTATAAAAAATTAGCTGGTATTTTATCTACATAAGGGTAAGATCAGTATTTGGCACCCACCAACCCTTTAAGTAAGGGCATGTGTAAGAGGTTTATGGCAGTATTAGCAGCTAAAAAGGCTGGGCCCCACAATTCCATTGGGGGGGGGATAAGCCTGGGGGGGGGGCCTAACATTTCCTATTAAACCCTTGATCCCTCATTGGCTACTAAGACAGGAAATCATTTCAGAGACCTGACACCACATTTTTCTTTCAGAAAAAATATTGATTACCTTGGTGTCAACTGTAGTCAGTCAAAAAGGCTAAGTTTCTAATGATAATAATAATAACAATAAGATAGTAATAGAAATAAGACAATAATAATGCTCAGATTGGCTATCATTTAACACCAATGTGAGCCAGACACTATGTTGATGTTTGGCTTTATAAAGTTAACCTCACATAATCCTTAATATCATTTTCAATTCACTGGTGAGGAAAAAGAAAACCAGAGAGGAAAAGTAGATTGCTCAAAGGTACTGAGTAATGGACACAGGAATCAAAGCCAGGTACGACTGATTCCCAAACCACCAGTTCTTCCTCACAGCTTCTCCACATACACTGTCAGATGGTGGATTTTCTGTTGACTATTCTTGTTCTTCCACTAATGACTTACAATTTGTACACTCAACATACAGAGGCCATAATAAACTTTTGAGAAGTGAGTCCTTAGGTTTATAATATACAAGTCATGCATGTTTTTGGATAGCAATTAGTCATCTCCCTCCTCCTCCAATGATAATAACACACACGATGGGTCTTGGAAACATCTTTAAACATTCTGCACACAGTTTAAGATGCCTTACTTGAAACAGAGAAAGACTGTTTTCAGGAGACCCCTTCCTGCCCTCATAAGCAGAATGAAGTAAGAAATTATCTGTGTGATGCTATTTCTCAAATATGCCCAAACAATTTATGGCAAGTAATACTGACTTCTCAGGGCTAAAAGGGTAAAAAAAAAATGTTTTGTAAACCTCCCCACCTCCCCCCAAAAAGGCTTACATAAACATTCATTTTTCAAAGGATCAGCAAACATATAATATGTTCCTTTGCATTAGGGCAAAAGTGTAAAATATGTTATTTTTTCCCCTATAGGGTTCAGAAATAACATACATTAAAATGTAAGGGAAGTAAAAATAATTTTAGTTAATACTGGCTTGATTGATGGATAATACTTTTGTTAACTATGGCAAAGTAGGGCTACAGAGTTATCTTTGTAAGACTGCACTCAATTGGTTGCCTGCTAAGCATCTATCTTGTGCTCAGCAAGGCACTGGACTCTAAGAATGACACACAGGAGTGGAAGCCATTGTCCCTGCCTTCAAGAGGCACATGGTCTAATTGTAAGAACACAGTGATGTATAATGCATGTGTTATTTATGTCACTTATTATAAGGTATACATAAATAGTTATTTATTAAAAATTAGTAAGTAATGAATAATATGGTGTAATAAATTGTCTGGTCGTGAGTACAAAAATAAAACATTCCGACAAGAAAGGGACTCATATGGGTGGGACTATTTTTAGTCTTCAGTTCACAGGAAAGGAAACTGAAGCTTGGAGAAGTTAAACCACTTGCCCTAACCAGCGGGAAGAGATGGCATTGAACTCTGCAGACCTCTGGCTTTCAAGGGCTCTCTTGAAACAAAGGGGCAGGGAAAAGCAAAGCTGACTGAATTGTGCAGCAGAGGTAACAAGAAACCTGGGTGCAACTGCTGAGCCCCTGACAGCAGAAAGCCACTTCTCAGCAGGGCCCTGCGCCCGAGGGCCCAGGAGGCAATGCTGCATCCTCCACTGAGGAAGGCAATGGTCATGTGTACGCTTCAAGGAGGAAGGAAAAAAATCTTCCTTGGGACACTGAACATAGGCTCTGCCAATCCAACTTCACTAAAGTCGTTTGAGAACCGAGGAGTTCAAAGGTTCTCCACAGCTTCCATTTACTTTGGCATAAGATTTAACAGAAAAAGAACTAAGGGAGAACGTATATGGCCCAGGCTGTTTTCCAAATGGCAAACTGCTGAAGTTATTTAGAATTTGCTTTAAGTCCCAATCACATGTAAAGTGGTTCAGATGTAAATGCTTTCCGCGTGGCTGAGGGCGATCCAGGCCCCCTCAAACGCACATGTGCTGTTCTTATAGGAAGGCTGCGGACTCAAAATCTTAAAGTTCTTGGGGTTCCTCCTGATTAGAGGCTGCTGTTACTTCATGCCACGCTGGGTTGGCGGAGGAGAAATAAAGCACACGGTTTCCTTTGGGCATCAGGTTCTCACAGTAGCGCAAAGATAAACAAACTTTGCAATATATTATATGTTCCTTTGCAATAGGAAAAAAGTGTAAAATATGTTATTTTTTCCCCTATAGGGTTCAGAAATAACATACATTAAAATGTAAGGGAAGTAAAAATAATTTTAGTTAATACTGGCTTGATTGATGGATAATACTTTTGTTAACTATGGCAAAGTAGGGCTACAGAGTTATCTTTGTAAGACTGCACTCAATTGGTTGCCTGCTAAGCATCTATCTTGTGCTCAGCAAGGCACTGGACTCTAAGAATGACACACAGGAGTGGAAGCCATTGTCCCTGCCTTCAAGAGGCACATGGTCTAATTGTAAGAACACAGTGATGTATAATGCATGTGTTATTTATGTCACTTATTATAAGGTATACATAAATAGTTATTTATTAAAAATTAGTAAGTAATGAATAATATGGTGTAATAAATTGTCTGGTCGTGAGTACAAAAATAAAACATTCCGACAAGAAAGGGACTCATATGGGTGGGACTATTTTTAGTCTTCAGTTCACAGGAAAGGAAACTGAAGCTTGGAGAAGTTAAACCACTTGCCCTAACCAGCGGGAAGAGATGGCATTGAACTCTGCAGACCTCTGGCTTTCAAGGGCTCTCTTGAAACAAAGGGGCAGGGAAAAGCAAAGCTGACTGAATTGTGCAGCAGAGGTAACAAGAAACCTGGGTGCAACTGCTGAGCCCCTGACAGCAGAAAGCCACTTCTCAGCAGGGCCCCGTGCCCGAGGGCCCAGGAGGCAATGCTGCATCCTCCACTGAGGAAGGCAATGGTCATGTGTACGCTTCAAGGAGGAAGGAAAAAAATCTTCCTTGGGACACTGAACATAGGCTCTGCCAATCCAACTTCACTAAAGTCGTTTGAGAACCGAGGAGTTCAAAGGTTCTCCACAGCTTCCATTTACTTTGGCATAAGATTTAACAGAAAAAGAACTAAGGGAGAACGTATATGGCCCAGGCTGTTTTCCAAATGGCAAACTGCTGAAGTTATTTAGAATTTGCTTTAAGTCCCAATCACATGTAAAGTGGTTCAGATGTAAATGCTTTCCGCGTGGCTGAGGGCGATCCAGGCCCCCTCAAACGCACATGTGCTGTTCTTATAGGAAGGCTGCGGACTCAAAATCTTAAAGTTCTTGGGGTTCCTCCTGATTAGAGGCTGCTGTTACTTCATGCCACGCTGGGTTGGCGGAGGAGAAATAAAGCACACGGTTTCCTTTGGGCATCAGGTTCTCACAGTAGCGCAAAGATAAACAAACTTTGCAGCCCGTGGGAAGGGCATTTACTCCTTTAAATTGAGTATGTAATATAAGTAAATGTCTTTTAAGAAGAGATGCCTGAAACTTGATTCTGAATCTATAGAAGGGCACTAATTTATTTTAATGAAGATCAGTATAGAGCATCTGGGGAGGGTGTGCCTTCTTGAGAGCAGGCTGGTCTGACCAAGCTGGATGATTTTCTAAGAATGTTTCACAGAAAGATGCTGCTTAAAACTATCTGATGTGTTCCCTGGCCAGGAGCAAACTGGTATTTTTATATAGAACAAAATGGAGGGAATCGCCAAATCTTTTATCTCGTAATCAATGGCTGCCTGAAGTTATTTTCAATTCTCTCTAAGGCAGTGATTTTGTGACCAGCCAGGGTAGGACTGAAAACCCCCAGCTCCAAATTAGAAGTGAGTGAAGAGGAACGCCAGGCTGGCCGGGGCCCCAGCAATTAAATGGTAACTGCCTTTTAGATCTACTAGTGTTGCTAATTATATTAGTGTGCTCAGTGCTGGGAAACGTGCATCCGAGCTCCAGGCCACTCTGGTAGGGGGAGCTATGACTGATTAAGCCTGGCACTGAGCTGGACCCTTCACACACATTCTCTCCTGAAACCCACACAGTAGCCTAGGAGGTATTACTGGTTTCAATACGGTTGAGTCACTTGCCCAGTGGGTTCCAGTTGGTATGTGATTGAAACAGGAGTCTCACAGGTTTGTGTGTCCCCCAAGAGCAGTGGGTTGGCAGGGCCTTGAGTAGGAATGGGGAGAAACACTAAATCAAAACACTGGCAGTAACTGGGTAGCAGAGAAGAATGAGGGAATTTGCGAATCAAGCCTTAAAGCCTCCAAGTATGTGGAGCTCAGTACGAGGTAAGGAAGAGCCTACTCTAGAGAAGCTCTGAGAGTAAGAGCTGGGGAAGCCTCTAAGTCAGAACACAGGAGGCTGGGAGGGGAGAAGCTTCCAGAAGAGGAGGAGTGGCTTTATGGTGCACAGGGAAACCACTGAGCTCTTCCCACACCAGAGGTGCCAGAGCAGAGACTCTGGATGTCTGAGGCTGAAAGGCCTGGTGAACCAGGAAGCAACGTGGAGGGAGCAGTGCCTACATGGCACTCTCTAGGCCAAACTCTAAGAGTGACAAAGTCTGCCCCTAGGAATCTGAAGCAGGAGACCGAGGTTAAATCACATGTGGACTGTGAAAGGTATGTCGAGTCATATCTGCTCTGACCTTGGGTTCCCCAGACAATGACATATTATAGACTCATATATGTGTATGTGCAAGTATATACAAGTGTGTGTATATACATATGAACACACATATACATGATATATAGACATATATGTTTGTAGGCATGTATATGTTTATGTTTACACACACAGCTACGAGGTGATCATAGAGGCAAATGAAATTGTGAACCCAGTCTGAAGATTGCAAGGTGTTATATACAATTGCTAGTTTTTGTATTTATTTCCTAAAATCACATGGACAGTCATAGAGGTGCTTTCTGCTTGTAACTGGAAGGTGCTACATGGGCTCTTTGCCGAAGGCTGAAATTCTAAACACACTGTCTGCAGCATAAGCTAGGTTACTTGGCAAGCAGCTATGGAAAATTCCCCAAACCTTCTCCAGGCCAGAGTACATCCCTGAGCCCCTTGGTCTCTATCTCTATTCTAGCCTTTAAAGCAGCGGTTCTCAACCAGTGGGTCGCGACCCCTTTGGCGGTCGAATGACCCTTTCACAGGGGTCGCCTAAGACCATCCTGCATATCAGATATTTACATTACGATTCATAACAGTAGCAACATGACAGTTATGAAGTAGCAACGAAAATAATTTTATGGTTGGGTCACAACATGAGGAACTGTATTTAAAGGGCCAGAAGGTTGAGAACCACTGCTTTAAAGACTAAACCCATCTCTGGCTTTTTGCACCTGACCACAAACAAACAACCTACATCAACCCTACAAATAAAACCCACCGCATCTTTTCTCCCCTCTCATCCGAAGGAGGCATCTATATTCACTGTTGTCACTTTCCTGTCTCATTTTACTTCTTCACCCACCACAGTTTTGTTTCTACTTCTTTTCCTCTGAAAATGATTTAGAACAAGATTAGCTCCTACCACTAAGTCCAATAGCACCTGGTGCTGTCTCACATTCTCTCTCTCTTTCTTTTAAGGCTCTGTTATTTTTTTCCTCCCTATAGATCAAAAGTCTTGGTCTAGTTCTCTTCTCACTCAGCCACTGACCCCTATATGTGCAGATATCCATCTGCTCCTGCACATTTCCACCTGGATGCCCATAGGCTGTCCAACTCAAACTTAACCTTACTTGGCCACACCATCATTCTCCACTCAGCTAAGGTCTTGGGTATTATCAGACTTGGGTATTATCCCTGGCCCCTTTTTCCCTCCCTTGCAAATTTAATCATTCTGTCACTTAAATTTTTAGCCTTTCATCTTTCCTACCATTTTCTTATTATAGCTTCTCATTGGGTGTTTTTTTTTCCTGGAATTAATTTGAGAAGGAAAAGACTAAAGGCAAGGAAATTAATACATTTTTGCTTCTTCAAAAATACTTAGTCTATAGAACTCTCCAAGTGACTTAAAACGTAAAAATGGCCTTGCCACTTTGCTCCTGAAAATGCTTCAGTGTCGTCCCACTGCCTACAGAACAGTTGGTCAGTTCCTCCACCAGTTACATAGAGCCAAGCATGCTGTTCAGCTCCTACCAATCTCTGACTCACACTGGAAACTTCAATGATACCGATGGAGATTCTGTGCATAGTCCATGCTGTTCTTTGTCCTGGGGTTCTGGCTTATGCTGATATCTCTGTGTATATCCATCTTTTCTCATTATGACCCCAAGCCACCCAAACCCCCACCACCAGCTTTCCATTTGCAAATGAATGGTGCAATCATTTGCCTATTCACTCCAGCAATTATATTTCCTAAGCTCCTTTGACAGCTGACTGACTACCTCATAGGTCTGTCCAGGGGCAGGCTGGGGTGAAAGATTAGAGGGCAGGGAGAAGGTAAGTCTCTCTCCTTCTCCCTCTCCATCCCTTCTCTCATTTTCATTGTCTTTCCTTCTCCCTCTCTCTCAAACACTCCCTTGTCCTGTCACAGGCAGTGTCTCCTATACGTTATCACTCCTATAAGGCAACATCATTGGCATCATTCTCCATTGTTCTAGAAGGCCCTAACTTGCAGGTGATTACAGACCTCTTTCCTTCATCCTTTCAGCCTGAGGGATTGCTCCTAAGGAAGCATTCATGGCTTCACCTGACTTCAAGTTTAGATTATCTACCTGCCTCTTCTTCTGTGCAAAATTCCTATGCAAATTACATTCAATATACTTACCATAACAATATCATTATCACCAAGAGTAAACCCCAAGGTAAACTATGAACTTTGGATGATTGAAATGTGTCAATGTAGACTCATCAACTCTCACAAATATTCCACTTTGGTGGGGGAGGCTGATACTGGGAGAGACTATGCATGTGTGGAAGCAAGAAGAATAGAGGAAATCTCTTTACTTCCTTTTAAATTTACTGTGAACATAAAACTTCTCTTAAAAAGTAGTTTTTTAAAAATTCTATTTAGCACAATCTTATAAGTTTACAATTTAAGAAAAATTAGATTAGAAGGGGTTAGTGACTTCCTAAAGGCCACACAGCTTTCTAATGGCAGAGTTGGGAAGAGGACAAGGTCTACTGAGTTGTTCTGCCTGCCACACTTTTCAAATTTATTGGAAAATAAACAATAGTTACAAAAACAAATGAAATAAAATTAGTAAAAAAAAAAGATTTAATTTTTGACATTAAAAATATTTAATTTTTGACTTGACCTCCAGTTGGCAGCCCATGCATTCATACCAAAGCACCTAGTCCAAATGACTTCATTAGTGAGACAGTCAGAACACAGGTGTCCCGTGTTCATCACAAGCAGGCAAAGGACATGGTGGTACAAATAATACATCTGCTTGGATTCAATTATTTAGAATATGCATCAAAAGTTTCACATCTATGTCAAATGTCTGAACAATAAGTTGAAGATACATGTTTATTTTTTCAGATGCATTATAGAGGGTATGTGTCTTTAAGAAACTTTTCAGCTTCAAATTTAAATCAATCAAGACATGTTTTTAAACTCCTCACCAGTTTCTAGAACTAGTCTAGGTGCTATGGAGAATAATGATTTTTGTGTGTTTTTTCCCTTCCTTTTCCCCTCTATACCCAAGTGATGCTGGATCCTCAGTTTAAACACTTGAGTTTCACTCTAGCTCTACACTCATTTTCCCTTTTCCTAGCCGAACTCTTCCAGGTGAGCCAATCTCAACCACCAGAATCTGCTTACACAGGGTCTCAGGAGAAGGAGCTCTGTCACATCCAGAGCAAGACCCTTGCAAGAAGCAATGCCAACTGGTAGGACAGGCAAGACAACATGTGACTACTTCAACTGTTGGCATTAAGTGCAACCAAGTCAGTGAGAAAACAATGGAAACACGATGTTTTAAACACAGATTCTTTCCCTCTTGACCACATGTTTTGTCTGGGACTCAAACTCTTATTACACTTTTCAAACTCCATCCCCCCAGGCAGAGCAAGTTGGAGCGGGTGTTGTGCACTATTTAATTTATTTGAATGTGCTTGTTATCATTATATTATCATCAAGGCAGGGGGCCATGCCAAGGCCATTGAGTATGGTTCATGCTCAGTCCAGCCTCAGCTGGACCTCTCGCCTTCATTTGTTAAACACCAATTGAGTTCTTGGCTTACGTCATGCTTATTATCTAGTGAAATGCAGAAATGTAGACATTCTCCAGTTTCCTCCCCCTCCATTTAATCTGATCTGCACTTGGTAACCAGTACACATTCCTATGAGTTCTCTGACTTCAAACATTCATTTCTACTGATAAGCCCTAAATTCCCCCCGTTTTAATCCACTACAATTCACTTCAAATCAATTCTGTAGTTCCTCTGCATATCTCTGATTATCCACCATTATTCATTCCATTTGCTCCATTTCCGGAGTCAGAAAACACCCAGATTTCTGAATTTCCAACATGCCCACTGTGGTGATTCATACTGGTAATCTTGGTACCTCAGCAGGCAACAACGAGATTCATCTCACTCTTACCAGATATCTACTCCATCACACAATGTTCACAGGCACTTAAGTGACAGAGACCTAGTGTCCTCATCTGTAAAATGGGGTAAAATGGGCACTTTAAGGGTATTATGAAGCTTCAATGAGATCACATAAGCAAAGTCCTTGGAGTAGTGTTCAATAGATGCTAGCTATTTATGTTTTTATTATCATTCTCCTATTAGATCAAAGACTATCTCAAATGATAAAATCATTCAGTGCACAGAGTCAATGATGATCAGGAAACAGGACTCCACATGTGAAATTCAGAACATCAACACATATTATCTCCCATCTTCAGTTGTTCCAAACTGTACCCATCCTCCAGTAGGGGAAAATTACAAGGGTCATACTTTTAAAACCCTTGCTAGTTAAAAGATGATTGTGCTGATTCGGGGCTGAGGAAGCATGAAAGATCTTTTCCCCCTTCCCTATGTCTGGCCTGCCATTAGGAACTGATTATGTGGAAGCAGAAGTTCAAATGATACTGATGTGAAAAGCCGTTCTGGCAAAGCCAGGGGACAGCATGAACAAACATGCTGGAAAGGATCATGCCAGGGATGTGTGGGTCATGACACAGCTCTTCATCAGGGGATGGCAATAATTCTACCCAGGAAGGCCTGATTATCCAACTTCCCACAGTTTCAAGGTCACATGGGATGTAAAAGTCATCATAACATGAAAATATTCACGACTTTGCCATTTTAAAACACCCTTCCCCCAAAAAAACCTCTCCCTCCCTGCTTATATGTAGCATCTTTCATTAAATCAACATTTTTGGAAGTTAGTCCCACACTGCTTGTGGGAGGTTCCAAAACCTCTTTAATGCAACACAAATACAATGTAAGTGTACTGGAAGCAAAATAGCAAAGTTTGCAAAAGAGGCAAGATTCATGCAGAAACAGTGATGTTGAGTAACTTCTGGAAATACACATCAAGTCATTGGAAAAGTTAGAGTGGTTAGTAATTTCAGAAACACATCAACAAGGGTGGTAGTGTAATAGATGTTTCACAAGAGAATGATTTGACTATCAAAAGATAAAGAGAGGCTTTGGGTAAGTTGATTAAACCCATGGACATTTTTTTTTGTGGGGGGGGGGGGGGGGGGTCAAAAATGACCATAATTATGTACCACAATGCTAAACACAAAGTGATGTTGTGTAATATGAATGTATAATTTTGTTGAAAGAAATGACTGTCAATTCATTCTAAAGCTCTGATGTAAATCTCATTCAATATAGACATAAATGGTCTCATTTTCATAATTTCAGTTTAAATTTTCAAGACAAATTCCAAACTGGAAAAGTTTGTTTTACTGTTTACTATGAAAATATGTGGCACTTTGTAGTGACTTCACTTTTTAAATTAAGTTTATTGGGGTGCCATTGGTTAATAAAATTATAAAGGTTTCAAGTGTACATTTCTATGATATATCATCTGTATATTGCATTGTCTGTTCACCACCCAAAGTCTAATCTATTTGTCACCATATATTTGACCCCTTTTTCCTTCCACTACCCCCACCCACCTTCCCTCTAGTAACCACCATACTTTTGTCTGTGAGTTTTTGTGTTTAAGCGGTCTTTTATTCCTCTCCTGATTATTCTCCAATAATAAGGACCTCTGGTGCATATAATCACACTTTGTTTTCATGGAGTACACTTGGAGACATTACAAAATAAAACTTAAGTGCTAACTGAATGTAGTCCCAAACAACAGCTATCTTCTCCTAGTAGAGTTCCAGCTAATGAAGTTCATGAAACTAAAGAGACAGTACTGCTTTTTGAGCCACTACCACATGCCAGGCATTTTCCAAGTTCAGAAACTTACAACTCTGCAAAGTTGATATAGTTATCCCTGTTTTAGAGATAAGAAAACCGAGTCATGGGTTAAGTCCTCATCATTAGTTCACAGAGCAAGTAATGGGTGGAGAAAGGATTACAATCCATACCAAATAAGAGCCTAAGATCATTCCACCTGATGTGGAGGAAACAGTGTACCTGGCGCTGGATGTTGGAGTTGGTGGAAACCAGTAGTTTTCAGTTCAGCTGCTAATACAACCCTATTCAGTACCAGTCTCCACAAGAAAGAAACTAAAGTGTAGTTTCTGGGGCTGGCTGGGCAGCCTGTCGGGAACGTATAAGATCCATAGCTTCAAAGGGTTCCAGGCATTCTGTCCAACCTGTGCAGCTACAGACATCTGAAGCACTTGCAAGCCCTCTTATGCATTTGCTTGTTGTGGGATAGTCTTTTGAGTAGAATGGCTGGCTATGTCACTAAATATTTAGATCTCAATGAGTCAAAAGCAATTCTGACATCAAGAAGTTAAAGTCCAAAAAGAACTGTGAGAAAGTGGTTACAGGTGCTCCTGGAACAATGTTTTCCTACTTCTGCATGAAAACCCCCACCACAAGTGCAAATCATCAACCCTGATTGCACAAGGATGGTCTTCAAATCCAGGAGGCTCTGCCGGCCTGCACACGCTCCACAGGCATCCTTGCAGCATGGGATCCTCCCCGGGAGAAGCCGAAGGCATTATTATTTGTGGCCAGCAACACCTGGTAGAGGCCAAGATCTTGATCTCTAAGTCTACAGATCCGTGGGCTGCTTAGCACTCAGCTTTTAAAAACATGGTATGCTTTACATTTTCCAATAAAAATAAAATTAATACGACTTTCCGCTAATAGCTATTATGTATTTCTCTCATAAGAGCTTATTAAATAAAAGTATTCACTTATCATCAAGCTTTCTGGAGAAAGGGATAGTGGATTTGTATTTGTTTTATTAAAGCTAAACATCTTATGTTGTTACTCAGGGTAATAGAGCATTCTACATGAAACCTACTAAAAATGCAAATGTTCTGACAGGTTTCTGATAGTTCAAATCTAACTTCTAGAATCTAGGCTTCAAAACACAGTTTGGGAGGGTGGGGGTAAGGGGAAGAGATCAACTAAAGGACTTGTATGCATGCATATAAGCCAAACCAATGTACACGGACAACAGGGGAATGAGAGCATGAGGGGAGGAGGGGGGAGGTGGGGGTTAATGGGGGGATGAGGACACATTTGTAATACCCGAACCAATAAAGAAATTAAAGATAAAAATAATAATTTAAAAAATCACAGTTTGGTATATTATTCTGGGCTTAAATGACTTACTTCTATTCTGGGCTTAATTGGTCATTTACAAAAATGACCAATTATTATTTTTGAAACCCTCCTCACTTGAAAATAATTTTCATATCTACTCTATGGAATGATTTCCTATCTTGACAATCGTATATTAAAAATTGCTTTTTTTGGGAGGGGGGTAGAGATCAACCAAAGGACTTGCATATTAGCATAACCAATGGACACAGACACTGGGGCAGTGGGGGCTTGCCCTCAGGGGTGGGAGTGGCGGGGGGTCCATTGGGGGGAGGAAGCAGATGTAATACTTTAAGCAATAAAAAAATTGCCTTTTAAAGACCTTCTATGAAGTATAAAGGTTTCAGATAAATTTCAGCACATTTAATTGTAATAAAACCTTTAAGAGCCAAGAATCAAACTTATTTTTAATAGATGTGATTTGTCACAAGGAAGACACAAATTCTAAGCTCTGGATTACCTTACTTCTTATTACATATATTCAGAAGTTTCTCTGAGTTCAAAAGTTCAGAGCAACAATTTATAAGGGTCTTAGCTCTGAGGCAAGCCAGAGGGAAAGTGCTGCTTTAAATCAAAACGCAGCTCCAGTCTGGGGCCTGCTGCAGATGCCGCCAGTCCGGAGTGATGCCCAGGGCTGCAAGTTCATACACTGTGAGGATGCGCTGGAAAAGGTACGATTTCCGACAAGGTAAACTCAGAAAAATCACACCAATAGCCTGCAGGTACACACATTCCATATTCTAACCTTTTGGAACTATATAGTCTTAGAGAAAAACATTGTGCATACATCCAGGAGATAAAGGGAGGAACACGATTTATCGTGCTAAACAGAGAGCAGGAAAAAATGTGTTTTTCTCCTGGAAGTCACATAATATCTTTATTCGAAGACTGGAGTCCCCACAGTGACACTCACATCTAAAATGATGAGGAAAGGTGGCAGATAGAGGGGAATTAGAAAGCATTCCATTATGATACTTAAATATTTTTCCCAGGTCTCTTCTATATATTAAGAAACATATTTCAACTTTTTTAATCCTGAAATTTAAGACTATTTAGGGGTATGGAAGGACTGGAAAGAAATTTTAGAGTGATGAAGATATCTGTTCCTGAAAAATATAGGGCCTCTTCCTTTCTTCCCTCTTCCCTTCCCACCCTCCCTTTACTCTTTACTCTCCTCCTCCCTTCCTTCCCTCCTTCCACTCATATTTATTGAGCACCATGGCCACTGACCATTGAGCAGTGAACAAGCAACACAGGCTCGCTGACTCCAGGAACTCCTGTTTTATTCCAGTGCCATGCACCTTTCTGTGATGATGGGAAAGTTTTCTATCTGCACTGTCTGGTGTGGTAGCCACTAGCTACAGAGGCTATTGAGAGCTTGTAAGGGAGCTAGTACAATGGAGGAACTAGATTTTACATTTCATTCCATTTTCATTTATTGCATTTAAATTGAAATAGCCACCTGTGGCTAGCGGCTACTGTATTGGACAGCACAATACCAATGGATGAATAAACAACAAACAACTAAATAAACAGTATATAAAATTTTTCAGGTTTGGAGAAGTGCAATAATGGGGGGGAAGAGGCTGAGCGTGACTGGGGGAAAGCAGGCTGGGCTTTTTAAATTTCAGTGGGTCGAGAAAGGCCTCTTTCTACACAAGAAAAGGCATCAAGCCATACAAAATGTGGGGGAAGAGGGAACTGCCAAGTGCAAAGGCCTGATGTGAGAGGAAGCTTAGAAGAGAGACACGGCCAGGCCAGTGTGGCGGAGAGAAGGGCTCGGATATGAGGAGGCCAAGTCAGAGAGCAGTGGCAGAGTGTGAGCAGGCAGGGCCTTATGGGCCATGAGGAGCCTGGAATTTACTCTGATGTGGAGGGAAGCCAGTGAATGGCTTCGAGTGGGAGATTATCATGAGCTGATTTATGTTTAATAAGATCAGACAAACAGCTAGTTGGAGACCAGACAGCAAGAGTGGAAACAGCGGTCAGTGAGGAGGGAACTGCCTAGTCAGGCCTGATGCTCCAGGGGCTTGTCTAGGGCCACAGCAGTGCCAGACTCGGGATGTATTACGAGGGCAGAGCCAGCAGGCCTGTGATGGATGACATGTGGTGAGAGTATGTCTGCGTGCGAGCAGGAAAAGGGAGAGATCGAGGAGGATGACTCCAAAGTCAGTTGTAGAGCTTATCCCAACATCATTAGACTCTGGGGAGGGAATGACCTTTGAACCCTTGAACAGTGTAAGAGGGAAAAAAAGGTGCTTAAATTCCCAGAAGTAGTCAAACCAGAAAAGTCCTTATCCATATGTGAGGAAGCCCATTCGTGAGTGAGTGTGTGTGTGTGTAAAATTTTAAGTAAAATGTGCCCAATTATTTCAGTCTGATCAAAAAGAACTTATTTAATCTTAGGCATATAAACTGTGTAATGAACTTTTTAAAAGGAAGCCAACTCTTGCAGCATTTTGTTGCCAAAATGCGCTTTGGCTTAGCATTAAGCACCATGTACATATATTTAAACAAGGGTACATGCCACCCACCTTCAAAACCAGTCATTCTAAACCACCATCACATGCTATCTAGTAGGAGCGGCAGGGTGCAGACCACTCACATCTCTCGTTGCAGGTGTTGTTTCCGAGCGTTTAACCCTGGAGTTGACAACATATTTCCCTGTGTCCACTGATGTGTTATGCACAGAAAAGCCCTACAAGGGTTTCATAAATAAGGTGGTATCACTACACACATTCACTTAACTTAAATTCAATGCTACAGAGTCAGGGAGAAAGAAAGGAAAGCAATTGACAGAATACAGGAAATTTCCATTCACCATTTCCCTCAATGAGTGTATAGGCCTGATCATGAACATGGGCCTTAGCAGGAAATTAACCGTTCCACCCGTTGAGTTGGTTCCCATTTATTTCATGGTGTGGAGAGCTTACCAAGCCGGGTGCCCTTCTAGTGTTACTTTTTCCTATAACATGGCCTCACCTCATCTGATGCTCAAAGACAAAGCACTGTTTCCAGTGCTGGAGGGAAAACTGGCAGCTCTTGGCTTGTGGGAAAGTGGATTTTATGGGCAATTTAATGGGCAATCAGGGGTCATTTTGACTAGACATGATTTTTGCCTCATGCCCGGAGTTTCTAACCTGATCCACTTATGGGATGCGGGTCTACTGTGTACAATTATTAGCACAGAGTGGCTTCGACTTTTCTCAGAAGGAAAATCATAAAGGGTCTAATATTACTACCTTCCATTAGTAATATTAGCACAGAGTGGCTTCGACTTTTCTCAGAAGGAAAGTCATAAAGGGTCTAATATTACTACCTTTCAGTAGAAAGAACTTGAAAACCAAGCTACCTCAAGTTTTTGTTGTTGTTTTGTGGGTTGTTTCTTTTTTGGGGGGGGAATCTATCCTTATACGAAGGACATTAACGCAAACAAAAGAGAATATACAAATTTTGAGGGATTATAGCTATTAAATTTATGGCCCCTGAAACTTAGTTTTAAATCTAAGTTGAATTTGTTGTGTGTTCAGGAGAAGTACAGGAAAGTCTTTGCATGAAATTTGCTTACCTCTCTAGAAATGGCTGTTAAGAAGCTACTCTTGAGCAAAAAACATATGACCCTCTACAGACACACACACACACACACACACACACAAAGATTTTATTTTCTACTAAAGATTATATGATCTCAAAACTTAAATATCCTTTTGGAACATAAAACCAGAATTTATATCCTGGCACTTTCTGATTTGGGAGTGATGCCTAGAAAAACAAACACATTTTCTTTAATTAGTCCTAAAGGAAAAGAAATACAACTGAAAATTAATATTGTTGGTTTAATAATGCAATAGAAAACATGGTTCATAAACACTGAAAAAAAGCTGAAGTTGCCCTATGCTTTAATTGGAATGAAAGTATAAAAAAATAAATAAAAGTCCAGTTGATCTGCTTTAAAAGGGATGTTGCATTTACTGTTTTTGATTAGTTTGTGTTTTTGCTCGTGTTTAAACTCCTACTAGGCTGATTATTGAAAATATCATATAACCCGAGTCACAAAATATTAACATGATTACTTCACTATATATCTGCTCCAAGACAATCAGCTTAGTCAGAGCAACTTTCCTTTCAATTGCCTTTGCTGAAAAGTTGCATAAACATCCCAGACCAGTTAATTCTTTCCATGGGCTTTAAGCCTCATTGACATGCAGATGAGAGCCTGATCAAATGACAAGCCTGGGAGCCCAGTGCTGTGAAGGAGTTTGCCAGCACAGTAATGATGGGACCAGAGTCTGCAAGCCCAGAGGAGGACAACAAGAATTCTCTGCTCTCATCACGGCCAATCTGGAAGAGTATCCCTTATAAAGGAATATTAAACTGCACTCAATTCTCAAAACATCCTTCCTTGAACACAATGAAACATGTCACAAGAAAGGGAAAGGAAATGCTAGTCTGCACCTTACCAAAATGAAATACCCAGTTTTCTGAAACAGGAAGATTAATGTGAATCAAGGAAGTGCAAATGTCATTGGAGTGTGGCAGGTCATGCAAATGAGTTGGCTGGAAAACCTGAATTCTAAACTGTGTGAGGGCAGGATCTGCCTGCATCAGTCTGGTTCCCATGTACATCCTGGCATATATATCCCCCCAAATATAAACACACTTTAACAGCTGATAGACCAATTGATGTTCCATTCTTTCCAGATTTAACCCATTGGGATTAATAATGTATGATAAGTGTGTATACATTTGGGGGAATATTTATTTATTTATTTATTTATTTTTCATCAAGTAGCTGTGTAATTTGGTCAACCCCTCAGCTATAAATGTGGTGGTTGGGTTACAGCAGTGGTTTTCACATTGGCTCATCCTCACCCCACTCCATTTTGGGCGCAGAGAACTATCCCTGCTTTAACTACAACAGTTGTCTTTCCCCTAAAACAGCTCAATTATTTTAAGCTTTTGGTTGAAAAGTACACAACTCATAATTGTACAGCATAATGAATTTTCACAAACTGAAGCCATCTTCCTCTTGCCCCATGTCAGTCACTGCCCCCTCTTCAACTCTAAGTAACCACTACCCTGAATTCCAACAATAGATTGGTTGGCCTTGTTAGTTTTATAGAAATGTTCATCAAGTAGCTGTGTAATTTGGTCAACCCCTCAGCTATAAATGTGGTGGTTGGGTTACAGCAGTGGTTTTCACATTGGCTCATCCTCACCCCACTCCATTTTGGGCGCACAGAACTATCCCTGCTTTAACTACAACAGTTGGCTTTCCCCTAAAACAGCTCAATTATTTTAAGCTTTTGGTTGAAAAGTACACAACTCATAATTGTACAGCATAATGAATTTTCACAAACTGAAGCCATCTTCCTCTTGCCCCATTTCAGGCACTGCCCCCTCTTCAACTCTAAGTAACCACTACCCTGAATTCCAACAATAGATTGGTTGGCCTTGTTAGTTTTATAGAAATGGAATCACACAGTATGTACTCTGGTGCCTAGCTAGCTTCTTTGCTCAACATAATGTTGGGAGACTCATCCACTGAGTTGAGTATAACTGCTGATTCCTTCCATTTCTACTGATGCTAATTACTAACCCAGTTTACAAGAAAAAACACTTTTGAAGCATTCAGGGCAATAAAATTGATCACAGTAATAAAGAGAACCATAAGTAGATAGTGTCTAGATTATATCATCTTTGTTTACATGTGTATTAAAGGAGTTCCCATGTAGGTGGGGTTCTACATCCACCGGTGATGAGTAACTGGGAGCTAGTGATTTTGTGTAACCTGTAATTCATTTGCATGAAGATAAAAAGAAATATTTGTTGAATTAATAGACTAATACACACTTTTCAAGGAATCTAAGGTTGTCTTCTTATATTCTGTTATTTGCCTACAATGATTTTCTTGGCTTGTAACTGTGAGGATTAAAAAGCCTGATTCTTTTCACAAGGTTCATAGTGGGCAAGAAAATCTATGTGGAAGGATGAAGGAATATGCAGAGCACAGAGGATGTATAGGGCAGTGAAACTACTCTGTATGACCCTGTACTGACAGATACATGTCATTATACATTTGTCAAAACCCATAAATTGTACACCACCAAGAATGAATCCTAATGAAAACTATTGACTTTGATGATAATGATGTGTCATTGAGGGCTTACCAAATGTAATAAATATTCCACTCTGTTGGGGGGGGGGCATGTTGATAATGGGGGAGGCTATCATGTGTGAGGACAAGAAGTATTTGAGAAATCTCAGTATCTTCCTTTCAATTTTCTGTGAATTTAAAACAGCTCTAAAAAAATGAAGTCTATTAAAATATTATAGAAAGTGGGGAACTGACAAATATCTAGGGACTTCCCATAAAGGATATAATTTCTGAAATACTTATATCAAAATAAATGTACACAGATAGCATAGGGAAGGCTGAGAGACTATTCTTATTAGACAACTTTTTCCAAGGACTTTTACAATACAGTAGCCTTCCCCCTTATCCCAGGTTTCACCTTCCAAGGTTTCAGTTACCCCTGGTCTGAAAACATTAAATGGAAATTTCCAGAAATCAACAATTCATAAGTTTTATATTGAGTGTAGTTCTGAGTATCATGATAAAATCTTACACCAATCCACTCCATCTTTCCCAAAACATGAATCATCCCTTTGTCTATGCTATATACACTACCTGCCATTTAGTCCCTTAGCTATTTCAGTTAGCAGATCAACTTTTGAGGTGCTGCAGTGCTTGTGTTCAAGCAACCCTTATAATAAATAGTTTAAAGCTGCATCATAATGTTTATATTATTCACCTCACTTCACCTCATTTTTTGGGCATTGTATCATTTCACATCATCATAAGAAGAAGGATGAATACAGCACAACAAAGTATTTTAAAAGACCACATTCACATAATTATTATAGTATGTTGTTATAATTATTCTATTTTATCATTGGTTATGTGTTAACCTCTTATTGTGCCTAATTTATAAATTAAACTTTATCATAGGTATGTATATGCCTCATATATAAATTAAACTTCATCACAAATATGTGCAGGAAAAACAGTATATATATAGTTTGGTACTATGGGTGGTTTCAGGCATCCATTGAAGGTCTTGGAATATATACACCCAATGGATAAGGGAGAACTACTGTAGTAACATTTCAAACTTCTTTTTTGATAAGATGAAAGTATAAATCTCTGTGCTATTTCCAGTGGCTCTGTGTGAAATCTCAAAAAAAAATTATTTTTTTCTGTATTTAGGATCTGAATTTGGAAAGGGAAAATTCAAAAAGTTTTCAGCCTGGCTAGTGTTGCTCAGTGGTAGAGCTTCAACCTATGAATCAGGAGGTCACAGTTTGATTCCTGGTCAGGGCACATGCCCAGATTGCGGGCTCGATCCCCAGTAGAAGGCATGCAGAAGGCAGTCAATCTATGATTCTCTTATCATTGATGTTTCTTTCTCTCTCTCCCTCTCCCTTCTTCTTTGAAATCAATAAAACCATTAAAAAATAAATAAATAAGTTTTCAGAGAAATAATGTAGAAATCATTAAGACTGGGTCATGGATGACTTTCAAACAATATTTGATTTCTTTTTTAATCAAAGTAACAAGAAAACATTTTAAAAAATAAAATAAGTTTTCAGAGAAATGTAGAAATGATCATTAACACTGGGTCATGGATGACTTTCAAACAATATTTGATTTCTTTTTTTATCAAAGTAACAAGAAAACATTTTAAAATAATCAAACATGATTAATAAAATTAAGAAACAACTCTTTCATAAATGAGAAACTTTTTTCCCCTTAAATAATCAAATATATATTA
>NW_005353663.1:1238104-1275427 GCF_000412655.1 Myotis brandtii
ATCTCATCTTGTAGCTTCTTTTCATCCCATCTTCCCAACTGGGATGCACCTTTTTGTCAGGCTTTTGCCAGGAAGCAGCCCGAGAGTGGTTTGGATACTTGTCTAATGACCTCGTTGTACACATTATGTGACCTCCAGGCTTCATTGCATACATCAGCACAAAGAAAACCTAAAATAACATGGTTGTTGCCCAAAAACCCTTGCAATTAAGGTCGGTCAGTGATGAGCTATGAGTCAGAGTCTGAGCTAAAATATGGAAAGACAGTTTATAAGATTTTCCTAGTAATCAACAATGATTCAGGCAAAACTCTTTAATCCTTGTAAGCCCTTTGTGAGGCATTATTCTTTGTGCATGAAAGAAATGCACAAATCTAAATTACAATAGCTATTTACCATTTATGGAAAAACATTATAATATTAAAAAAACTGTCATCCCAATTAAAAGAAATAATTCCATTAGTTGAACCTAATTTAAATAATTAGTAGAAAAGAAGAAATTATCTTACATATTTGAAAGAAACTTAACTACCTCTAATATCTCTTTCCTCTAAAACATAAACATCAGCAATTTATCTATGGATTTACAGCTGGGATGAACCCCTGAATTCAGATATTATCATGCATAACTTATTTCAGATGTAGAAATGTGACATGACCAAGAAAATGCAATTCTTGAAATAAATCTACAGAGTAAACTTTTATTACAGTTGAATGAAACTTTGAGATTTTCCCTGTTATTTCTTTTTCCACTATTTCCTAAAGTAATAAGAACATACTGAGTGTCTTTCTACCATGAGCAAATTATAGTATCCAGGTAGGGAGGAATACAACAAAGTTGTTCTTTCTAAAGAAAACTCAGCTGATAGGAGAGCAAAGGACTGTGGAAGCTGGGAGGTAGTCTACAGACTGGGGGCAAGGGGCTGTGACAGGTAGTCCAGCAGCCCAGCCACAGGCAGGGCAATGCTCCATCCAAAGCATTACAGGCTTCGGAAATAAAGGGCACACCATGGGGCTAGAGTAGGATGCATAATGGGAGGGGACAACAGAGGAGATTGGAAGAGTGAGGTGTGATGAGGTCCTGCCTGGCAGGTCCTTGACCTCTCAGAAACATAAGTAGTACTATGTATGATGTTTTCTCTAAAGAGAAGAAATAACATGGGCAGACTGGGGAATCTCAGAGGGAAGTGGGGAGGGGATGATAGGAAGAGATTAACCAAAGAACTGACATGCATACATGCATAACCCATGGACACAGACAATAGTGTGGTGAAGACCTGCAGAGGGGAGCGGGCGGGGGAGGGAAGCACACAGGACCAGGTGGAGGGAGGTGAATGGGAGGAAACATGGGGACAGCTATAATACTTTCAACAATGAAGATAAATTTAAAAGAAATAATAGAAAAAATTTGAAGAAATACAGAAATGAGTTGTCTGCTTAAGAATATTATTTCTTGTCACTAAAGACCTAATATGCTATTATTATTTTTTTAATTTGACTTATATAAGGGAAAACCTTGGATGTTTTCAATATATGACTAGGAGAAAAATCATATCTATATTCATTTATTTGTTGTAAAGCTAATTATTGGAAGCTTTAATACCTTTTTGATGTACTATGAGTGGTACTCACTACAATCTCATGGGAAGCTTCAAAAATAGTTCAACCTCTACCCCTCAGAGATTCTGATTTAATTGTTCTGGGAGTGGAATGCAGGCATCAGTATTTTTAAAGACTCCTCAGGTATTTTTAAGTGTGACCAGAATTGAGACTTACTGTGCTAAATTAATATTCTAAGAAGAGACAAATAAGTAATTTTTCAAATTGAGGGTATCTACACATATGTGAAAGTACCAAGAACTTTCAAATTATCTGCAGAAACAGAACATAGTCTTATGTGGCTATGCTTATGATCTGAGCATGCGCTACACACACACACACACACACACACACCCTATTGTTATCTTTGCAGTCTGGCCTCAAGCACAGAAGCCTGTCAAGAGACAAAAAGAATCATTCCCTAAAGCGCTCCTACAAGCCGTCAAAGAAAGCAGAGCTGGCAAACAGATGTTCTTTGCGGTTCAGATGCTGTGATTGCCACTTTATCCCAGCAAGCTTTGAAAAGCATTTCTCACACAGGCCTTCCAGAGAGCTGAATATGTTATGGATGACAAAAAATTCATAGTCTACCTCTTCAAATAATTTTCGGATAAAATGAAGAAAATTAAATAGCACTAGCTTCTTGAAGTTTCTACTGAGGGACATGTTTTTTGCTCCGGCAGTATTAAAACATTGGGTTATCTCTAATCACATGATAAGAATGAGCTCACTCACATCTGGGAATCATTCCTGGAAAACCTGCCTCTAACTCTGCTCTAATGATGTGGTACCATAGTTAATATGATTGAAAAAAACCTACACAATCCATCGGCAACTGCTTTCATTGTATCCATAATTATATCCATATCGTTAGTTTCTATTACAAGTCTGTAGTTCAAATAGCTCAATAGTCAGTAAAATGATTGCTTTCTATATGGCCACTAAAAGGTTTTAAAATTGATTTCTCAGCTTTACACTACCATGAACTGGACATGTCAAAATAGATCAAATACATCATTTCAACCCTAATTGATTTGCCCAAATTCCGATAAGTTAGAGAAGACTGTGAAAGTCCTATTATTCAGTGACTTAAAGGAAGATGTATATTTAAGTGTCTACTGATTCAGTTGTCCAGGAGAGTATCCTATATAATAAAAGCCCAGCAACCGAATGGCAGAATGACCAGAACTGGTCGAGCAGTCACTATGATGCGCACTGACCACCAGGGGGCAGATGCTCAACGAAGGAGCTGCCCCCTGGTGGTCAGTGAGCAGTGCTGCTCGGCTGACCAGGATGAGTGGCACTCCCACAGCAGGCTGATCCCCGAAGGCCACGACCCCCACCTGTGCACGAATCCCGTGCACCAGGCCTCTAGTCTCTAATAATTTTATGACTCTAAAACCCTATCAGTCCATGAATCTATGCTTTGCAGAAGATAGGCTATCATTGAATATATTGGTCACATTGCCTTCTACTTGAATGAAAAGAAAAAAAGTTTTATTTCATCTTTGGAAAAATCATCAGCTACTTGAGACAAGCTCTATTCCCTCATCTCTGACATTGGAATCCTACTTTTAACCTCTTTTAGTGATGTTAATGTACTTAGAAGATATAAAGCCACATAGAACAAATCATGGAATAAATGAAATACACGTCTGACTTTTTTGGAAAGGTCTCTGAGAGGATGAATTCTAAAGAACGACAAAAACACTACAAGCCAAACCACACAGTGTAAGCCATCCTGTTGAGTATCCAAAAGTCACAGGAGCATGCTTTTCTTCAATCTCTAACATTCCAGAAAGATCTGCAGCTATGGGCTGCACTAGACCATCTCAAAGAAGAAATCATTAGAGGGCGTGTTTTCCTGGAGGGCCTGGCCAGATCATACTCATCTTTGTATCCCCCATACCACCTTATATGACGTTTTATATTTAGCAACTTAACATGTCTACTGATTAAACATATTTCTAAAATGTCCTATCAAACAGAATTTCAGAAAATGGCTCTCTGAAATTTCTTTGTTCCCTGTCACCTCCACTCATCCCATTATTATTATGAAACTATGCAAAAACCCCTGACTCTAGGTGTTGGCCAATGTTATGCTCCACAAAGGATAAGATATGGTCATAGTATGTCGTAATCAGAAGATGAGAATAACAGAGGCCATGAGGTCTAGGCCTCCATCAAGAATCTATCACTAATGCACTGGGTGAGACTGGATGAGTCAACTGCTCTCAGCCACAGCAAATAAAGGAATATAATAGAATGTTTACTTTGGTTCTTCCCATTTTGTTACAAATCTGTAATAAACAAATGCCAATCCACAACCCTGGGGCTGTCTTACACTTTTCAGACATATTTTATGTATATCTCAGGAAGCAGGTATGGGGAAAAGATAAATAAAAAACCAAATCCGGTATTTTTATTAACTATATATTGCTCCTATGTTTAAAAGTAAGAAACATTATGTTCTCTGAAACAGCTAAATAGGCATTATAATTAAGAAATACATGAAGGCACTCTAGTCAACCAACAACAACAAATTTGATATTAATATTTTTGAAAAATAAACTGTCACAGCCCTTTTTGTTAATACCAATGAATTATGGCACCTTCCCATGGCCAGGTTGGTAATTCCTGTCATGTAAAATTTCAGTGGTGTTCAGTACACAGCCTGCAAGGGCTGCATTCTTCACCTTACCACTACACATGTCCATAACTTTTCAAGACCAAAACACATTTGGTGGAATGTATATTTGCTAAGCTTACAGTGTATTAGCCCAATCATTTCTGGGCCTTATAATTAAGTGAAGGATTTTGTGTTCTATCTTTATAATAAAATGCACATTTCCTATTAAATAGTTCCTATTTAAATAGTTTTACTACTTCAGTTCAAAAGTGTAAAACTACTTAAAATATTTGTAATGGATTAAATTTAGAGATCTGAAAAAAAGTACAAAACAAGTAAAAAATTAAAATAAAAATTTTTAATTCTCAATGCATAAATTATTTGCTTCAAATCCCAAACTTCAGTTGTTAGTTCTGAAATGACAAAACAAGCATTCAAAGGATGCTTGTTCTTCCATACCTTCCAGGGAAACCACCTAATGATAAGATTTTGCTTACTGACACATTTTCAATTGTTGCTTTTATAAGAAGTGTTGATATTTTCCTATTGCTTTCTCACTTCATACATCACCTGGGCTTTCCCTCATTTCTTTACAGCTCAAAGCTTTTTCTCATCTGAAGCCATTGTTTGCTTGACATGAAAAAATAGACTCTAGTAAAACTAATTACATCAGATGAGGGAAAAACCTAAATCTCAATTATGGAATCATTAATTTTAAAACCATTATGTAGAATTATCATACTTGAAGCAGTGCTTCTTCATTCAACAATTTATTTTAAGCTATATTTGCGATCTTTAATATCTTCACTCTTTACCTTTTTATAGCAAGTGTCTCTAATCGACTCATTTAGTCAATAGTTATTCATGCATTACAAATTACATGCCAGGCATTGATCTATGATCTGGGTTTATAGTATTAAATAAAACACAAATTTCCTGTTCTCATTTAGCTTATGTTTTGATGGGGGAAGAAGATAATACACAGTTAAATACACAACTTTAGGTTGAGAAGGGGGCTGGGAAGATAAATAGAGCATGGTGAGAGTGACGGTCACAGGGTTATGCTGTTTTTGAAAAGAGTGGTTATGGAAGTCTTGGTAAAATAACATCTGGGCAGATGCATGTGAAAATAAAATAAAAAACAAACCCATCTTGGCCTTAGACCTTAGCCATATTCCCCACATTAGCTTCACCATCAACAGAGCTAATATTTTGATCCATCTCTAACTCTGGTTTCTCATCTGAAGAACCAGAGAGCAGTGGTTCTCAACCTCAAGTGGTTTTGCCCCTAGGAGATATTGGTCAATGTCTGAGCATTTCTTTTCTTTTTTTATTGTTGACAATATTACAGATGTCCCCCATTCCCCGCCCTCCTTTGCCCCACTTTACCCAGCCCCACCCACCCAAACCTAGGCCTTCCCACACTATTATCTGTGTCCACAGGCTATGTGTATATGCATATATGTTCTTTGGTTAATCTCTTCCTGTCCCCTCCCCCTCCCCGCCACCCCCGAGATTGTCACAACTGGAAGGAAGTTGCTATTTGCATACTGCTAAATATCCTGCAATGCACAGGGACAGTCCCTACAACAAATTATGTCGCCCAAGATGTCAATAGGACAAGGTTTAGAAAGAAACCCTGCCACAGAGGACGAGGCACGCCTGGCCTCTCCCAAACCCTCCACAACTCCCTCAGAGAAAACAAACAAGGGCATCTCATCCTCTAAGATATCTATGCAGAGCTTATTTTTAAATGTCTCAGTGATTCATTAAAGCAAGATATATTCACAAATATTTTATTACTTCAGTTTAAATAACTGCTTACATGTAAAAGCCCTATCATTGCTCTCGCAAATATCCTGTAATTAAAATGTGCACTAGCTTCAAGAGTCCCCAGTTCAAATCACTGAATTTTTAAAATGTGTTCCTACTCTAATGAGCAGTTTGAATGAAAGGTTTCAGACAGTGATGACTGTTAGGATAGCGAGAAGAAGGGAGACCATGAGAAAACTACTTGACTGGCAAGAGTTTAATTCCCTATGCAAATACTTAGCTATACACCACTAAAAAACAAGCAGAAAATAACACCTGGTTAATTTAGTTTGAAAGCTAAGCACCTAAGTAGTTTTCAACACTAACATCTTCAGTTTGTAGTGTGTCATTGAAAAATCTGGTTGGTATTAAGGACTTCTATAATTTTAACTCATGAACAGATTTGTGAAAACTATTTTAAAATCCCATCTGTCATGACATCTCTTCCAATACAAGTGTAATCACAAGTTTAAGAGGAAAGAAAAAGACATTCTATTTGTTTCTTACTTAAGGCAAACATGGAGATAGAATTTCACATATCAATTGCAAAAATCCCTTATACACCATCTAAGAGCAATATATCTTAAACATTCTGCCACTGGAAAAAGAGCAATGCCTGCTTATCACACTGTCACCATGAAAACTAGTGAGTGACAGGATGCAGAAGCTAACATTGTGGAATGCATTGTACATACTGGTGAGTGGACAGTTGGGAGGACACATGGCCAAGTTAAGGGCATGAATGAGTGACAGGATGTAGAAGCTAACATTGTGGAATGGATTGTACATACTGGTGAGTGGATTAGACAGTTGGGAGGACACATGGCCAAGTTAAGGGCATGAGTTTTAGAGCCAAGGTTGAGTCCTTTTTACCACCAATTGCCTGAAGAATAACCATGGGCAAGTTCCTTAAGCTCTCCACAAGCACCAGCTTCTTCAGGTCAGTTGGGGGTAACGGTCATCAAAGTTCCCCCTAGGACTGTCATCAGGATTAAACAGGGCAACACCTGAGAGTACTTGCACTTCACTGGGCGCTGCATAAGGTTTCCATAATGACTGACAGCTATTAGTGCTGTCATTAGCTGCATGTGGATTGAAATGATTCTGCCTTTTCTTCAGCATCAAAATCCATATCCAACGATCTGAATCATGGTAAAGAGATCTCAGATCTTTGCTTGCCAAAGGCCGCTGAAAACCTGCAGTTGTCTTCCCTGGACATTACCTGAGGATCTTTGCACTGGGAGCAGTGACTGCTGGGAAGGCACAGAGCAATGCTGGTTCCGTTGTTCCATTTCCCACACCACTCTGCTCAGTCTTCTCTACCCTCTGACCTAAGTACTTGAGTAACAAGATGACAATGGACCAACCATTGAGGAGAAGGGAGAGGTGGAAGAAAGGAAATAACAAAAAAAAATATTAAAGGCTTGGGTATATTACCATCAATGGCCGGCGATCTACAGCCTGATCTGTGTGCAAACACACAGCTGATGGGCAACCACAGCTAAAATCCAAAACATCCCAAGTGTACCATCCACAGAACTGTCAGTTCCACTCTCCTAGAAAGAGAGGTAGCTTGAAGACAAAAAGCATATTTTTATTTAAATGCACTAGAGAAACTGCCTTAAAGTGTATTTTATACTTCTTTAACTATTGATCTTATGACATAATCAAGAAGCAAATTTATGAGAAACAAGGAATTTTGGAAGCAGCTAAATTAGGATGGGGTCTTGTTTATTAAGTGCTGCGATTCCCACCATACTCTAAAGTATCTCCTCCCATTGAGCATTTCCAAGATACTAGGGTTGGATTTCAAATTGAGCCTGTACAAAGACAATGGAGTTTCCAACAGTACCCCAATAGGTGAAGCTCTTACTGATCATCTGAGGAGATACTGGAGGGACCACAGTTTTAAACAGAGAAATAAGGCATAAACAATCCTATTATTTTCCAAATAAAAGTACAAAATAAACTGGAGGTTCGCTGCGGTTGTTTGAATTTAGGCAGTTAATTTAAAACCTGGGATTGGGTTATTTTCTAATCGATTTAAATCTGAGTCTTTAAATGGCTTGCTTTTTTTTAAAGTAAACTTTAGCTATTCCTTTTTTAAAAAATAGTTTATTGATTTTTTTAGAGAGAAGGGAGAGGAGGAGAGAAAGAGAGAGACATCCATGTGAAAGTGAAACGTCAATAGGCTGCCTCCTACATACCCCCTACCAGGGATCAAGCCTGAAACCCCAGGAATGTGCCCCGACCTGGAAACGAACTGGCAACATTTCAGTGCATGGGATGATGCCCAACCAATAAAGCCACTCTGGCCAGGGTGGCTTGCCTTTTTAACATTAATATACTGAACAGCTGATAGGCTTACCAAACTGGGAGATTTTATTTTTCTTTTAGTAAAGATACCATAAAACTATACAAAATGAACATTGCTATGAATAATGCCAATTTTTATGTTTCAGGGTATGCACTTCCAATTTGTATGTATTAGCTAGAAAATATCAGTGACTAAAGTAGCCAATTCATTTACCCTGACAACTGAAAACAACTTAAGTTCACAATCTTCAGGAGGCCAGGGAATTGAGACTGCTCAACCTGTAAGCTCTGTATACTTCCCTTTCAACACTTGAAAAATGTGCCCCACCAGTTTTAAGAGAGACAAGGTGCTGATTATCCTCACTGGTTAGCCAAGACATGAAGTAGAAATTTCTGGCACTAGAGGTTCTAACTCTAAATACGTGCTTCCTTATGGTGAAGCTCCTGGGGTTAAAGGAAAGGGAGGGGTGGCGGTCCAAAAATGCATTAACAAACATTTTTCTTCCCTCTTAGTCCATGATCACTTGATTCAATTTATGAATGCCCAATCTCTGTTTAAGCTTAAATCCTAAGGTACTAAAGCTAATTTATGAAAGCTCTCATGTAAGCAGCCTGAAAACCAGCTTAATAAACAGGTATTACTCACCATCAGCAAGTACCTAATAAATTTGTCTGAACACAGGTGAAGAGGTAATAAAATCTACTTGAAAATTTCCATGGACTTGTAGGATCATGTGCTTCTTTGCAGTAATGAAATAGAAGTGTTCACATCATTTAATAAAAGGAGTTGTTGACATGATTTTGTATGTTTGCAGGACAAAATCATACTGAATATAAAGAATATCCTGCACAATTTTTGCTAAGTTGAATACTTTAAGGACAAATCCACTTTCTAAACGATTTTCATGGCTGCTGTAAATATTTTGAAGAATATTCCTTTGTTTCAAGGTGTCAACAGTTCTCATCGGTCTTTTTGCCTGATGATTCTTAGTATGTTTTAGAAATATGTTTATTGACTTCTGAGAGGAAGGGCGAAGAAGAGGGAGAGAGAGATAGAAACATCAATGATGAGAATCATTGATAGGCTGCCTCCTGCACGCCCCCTACTGGGGATCGAGCCCATAACCCGGGCATGTGCCCTGTTCAGGAATCAAAAGATGATGACCTCCTGGTTCATAGGTCGACGCTCAACCACTGAGCAACACCAGCCGGGTGATTCTTAGTATTTTTGATGAATGAGAGGAACCGAAGCTTTCCTAGTGAATGAAGGGAGAGGTATGTGTTGGAGAAAACTGGAATGTTTCATGACTCCCTTCTAACTTATCCCCATCCTCATCTCACTTACTTCTTAATACCAGGTATCTTAGTACAAATGAGGGGGAACGCCATGGTTCTCTGTACTCACATATACAATAAGGGACCATGACTACAGAGTACTACTTACATTTGCCTCCCCTGTATTTAAAATAACTCAGTTGCATCCTGACCCCTCCTCGCCTATCCCATGTCCAAGAAGCACAGCAGAATTCCCATGTTCTCCACTGAGAAATCAACACATGGAAAGACTACCTCAGGTGCAACTGGGAAAAGAATCTCCCCACAGTTTCCAATTCTAAGTAGGTTTTACACAGTGTCTTTTTCTAAACTGCTTGTAAGGGCAATTTATGAGCTCCTGATTGCTATAACATATTGTGCTCTTAAAAAGAAAAAAACACGGTAATAGTAGTTTGGCTCCTTGTTGGCATTCCATTTTTTATAGATTATTATATTGTCTTCAAGCTGGGTTGAGTCTGAAATTAATATAATTAGCCTCCTGCTCAGCTGCAAGCATCTATTTTCCATTCTCATTCGTCTTTCCTCTCTGCCCCTGCAGACAGACCTGGAAAGGAAAGAAACCTATGTTCCGTGGTCTAACAGTCAGTGTTAGTTCCCAGACTTCTGTTCTAGAAGCCAGTATCAGTCGAATGTGAAAACAACTCGAGAAATCACAGGAGACCCTTCACCGCCAACCGGCTTGCTTTCCATAAATAGCACTTACCCTTTCTGTTTAAAATGTTATAAAAACATATCAGGAATATCAGACAGACAAATGATCAGATAAAAACTGGCCACAAAGGCTTGAATCAGGACAGGAAATCTCATCGTGAGATAGAAGTGGGAAAGAGGAAATTCAGTATCCAATTTTGGAGCCATCAATAATAAAACACAATATTCCAAATGAAACAGGATTCCAAACAACCCCCCTCCCCACCTTCTTTTGACTAAAAGTACATATACATGGTTTAAACTAGAAAACTGGAGGGTCACTATATTTTTCACACTTGAAGAAGAAAATTTAAGCTTACCAAAGTGTGATTTTATTCTGAAGACTCTATTAAGTTCATCAGTTTCCTACTCAAACTATGTAAACCCAAGCATGTAAAATGGAAGACGACGACCCAGGACTCCAGTTTCCCATGACTCAGAGGGAAAGGTGAACATGGGAGGCCTTTGGGCCACATGGAGCACACATATGGGATTGATGTGGCCCACTTGTTCTAAAAATAAGGAATTTTACAAAAACATCCATAGTTTTGTCTCCTCTTGAAAATCAGATGTGGAGAATGTGGCACTACCTTCCCAAATGATCACCAACGCAGCTGCTTCCTTCAGACTAGGCCTACCCATTCAGCGGGTGCCAGTTTCCACCACTCCCCACAGCATAACAGCCAAGTCCCCCGCTGGTATCCAAGTACTTCCTGCCTCAGTACGCACAGGACTTTAGGATCCCTGCCCTCGAAGCAGAGGTGCGTGTGAATCCTGCTATAAACGCTTATGTTTAGCCCATAAAGAGGTTTTAGGAAATGAGCATTCCCTGGAAGACTTGGGCCAACAGACTCGAATAACACACAAAACCTCATTCCAATACTGTGGGGATCTAAAATAACGTTGAAACCTGAAAGTCTTTATTAAATCGTTCTACAGTTATGAGTTCTCAAGATCTGATATTAGTACTTGATTTCTGACTTCACTGTAGGAAAATAGAGAACTCAAAGGCATCTTTAATGTGGTTTTCACTCCGTTATAATTGTCAGTGTCAGCATAGCTAATATATGTAAGCATAGATACGAAATGGCCTGTGGCCATTTTAATACCCAGAACAATAAAAATAACAAATGCTTAGTTGGTCTCAACTGTAGCACGAGTGGTATAATCTAGTTTATAGATGTTTAGGTTAATGCTGATAAATTGTGAATATGTATTTTTAAGCTGAGTGACTTGTTAATGAACACTCATGCATGCATATGTGTTCATGATGTATTAAAATCTTTGTTTATACAATGATATCCTTATTTCTACATTTCGAAAAGCAAACATACTGTCATCTGTTTTTAATACTAAAGTCCCAAATAATTTATAATGCAGCTATACAATATATATGGGACACTGAATCAGCGACGCAGAAATATCTGTTTCGCCCAACTGTTCTCAAAATCCCCCATTAAATTAATATTGAGCTAAAACCAAAGACATATTAATAAAGTAATAGTTGCTTGAGAAAAGGCTTATAAAATACTTCAGATGGTGATTATTTGACATTTACTTTGTTATATAAAAGAATGCATGTGACTACATATACTACAATGCCTCTCCTTAGTCCATATTTTACTATAGAAGATAAAATATTATCTGAAAAATCTGACAAATATCTTTAAATTCTCCTGGGTTATCCACCACAAGCAGTACCCTATTAAAATAAACAAAGGAACAAGAGAACCTTGTCTATTTCAATTGTGCTGTCAACAGCAAACCAGAGGAAGCCGACATGCAGAGCAATGGAAGTGTTGTATCATTTGTAACCTGAGTCAACTGGGTGGGGTGGGGGGTCAGTCAACCATATTCTCTCTCAGACTATAGAACACAGTATAGTTCAGGCATTTTAATCAAATGAGAAGCCCACAGGAAGTTATTCTAATCTAAATGAGGTATACATTCATTTCAAATGTCACATACTTCAAGTGTATCTACTTATATTTTTCCTAATAGCCACTCAAATGGTTTCTTTCTACTGGTTCCAGAATTTGCTCATAATAAATAAGATCATTACAATGGAGGGTCATTCAAAGGCTAGTTTGTTTCTGTACTTAATACACACACACACACACACACACACACACATTTTTCTTTCCGCATGTTAATCTCACCGAAGGGGAAGTAAGCATGGGACGTGGAATCAGTTTCACCTCTGTCTCCCACCACATTTTAGCAGCATGAGCTTCTGTTCCCTGCCAAACCATCTATTAGATGGGGGAAGAGGTATAGGGCAAAAGTCATCCCAGAACAGACCTGTTTTCATAGGATGCTGGGTCCCTGTCATCAGCACTACAGTCCTGCTTAAGTGGAGATAAAAATACATGCCTCTTACCTATAGAAATTGTGGCAAGGGTCAAATGCAGTATACACTAAGTTTAAAGTAAAATTTCTGAGTTTTTTAAGGACAAAATGCTGGATAAGGAAACAGGTAAAACTAGGGTGAAAAGTTTTCTATTGAAACAGAAAATCTTTGGCTAAGGTTCAAGGGTCAGAACCAATAACACGGTATAGGACCAAGAAAAAGAACTTATATTTGGACAGGCTTGGCTTAGAGTCATGGCTACACCACTAAGTAGCTGTGTGATCTTGGACAAGTCACTTAGCCTCTCTGAGTTCGTGTATTTATCAGTAGAATCAGGACATCAGTACTGTCCTCACAGGGGAGTAATACAGACTAAATTACATGTTAAGTTCCTAAAAAAAAGACTAATACAGTGCATAAGACTAAAATTGGCTCACTTTATTTATCTATTATTAGTAGAATCACTTTATCTATTATACAACACATATTTTCTCTTGATAACCAGTACATAACTAAATATATGACCTCTTTCTCTTTTCTATACAAAAAAGGCTTATTCAGGTAACAAAATTTCTTTTAGCCTTATTGCCTTTGTACAAACGAGACAACTGTGACAACTGTATATAGTATAACTTAAATGTCTACAATAAAATGGAGAAATTATTTTTTATTATTTCGATTTTTTTCTTAAAATGTCAAAACATTTTAGTCAGTTACTATAGAAAATACTGCTGTGTGTTACCCAGATTCCCTTTCAAGACCAAAGAAATTATTCCCTCAGCTGCTGGGAAGGAGCACCTTCAGCTGTCCACCTTCTCTGGGAATTGCCCTTAGCTAGAGAGAGCCTGTAGAGCAGTGGTTCTCAACCTGTGGGTCGCGACCCCTTTGGGGGTCGAACGACCCTTTCACAGGGGTCGCCTAAGACCATCAGAAAACACATATATAATTACATATTGTTTTTGTGATTAATCACTATGCTTTAATTATGTTCAATTTGTAACAATAAAATTGGGGGTCACCACAACATGAGGAACTGTATTAAAGGGTTGCGGCATTAGGAAGTTTGAGAACCACTGCTCTAGAGGCCCACTGTATCCAATGACTGGCTGGCATGGGCTTGCAGAGGCCAGGTCCTCTTGCCCCAACTCAGTACACTGCTGAGGAGCACCCTCTACAGGTCACCTGAGGCCTTTGGTGACAAAGAATCAGAGCCCAACTTCTGCCCATATCTGCTTCCTTCTCCTTCTTCCACAGGTGTTGACCCCAAGAAAACTCTCTAACTTCCTCCAGAGTCTGTTTCCTAGGGAACCTGATGTACAACAGTAAAACCATCTGCCCAAACTCATTGCACTTTAAAGGTTACTAAGGTCTGGCTTCCTGTACCATCATAACTAAAACACATTTTATTGTTCATAAGAGCTGATGCATCTGCTTTCTCTACAACTACAAATAGGTACTTTTAATTGAGGAAGATGAGAGAAAAAAATAAAAACAGGTTAATTTAGCCACATGGTTAGTTTTCCCCAGTTGATCAGGGAATTGAGTGGTTAATTGAATTAAACAGTTATTTGGACATTGTAGAGACAATGGCTCAGATATGGCAGATGAAGTAGCCTTTCTTTTGGGTCCTTGGAAATTGTTCAACTCAAACTTCTCTATAAAACACGTTTTCCCCTTAACAACTGTATTTCACTAAAGATGAATGCTAAAACATTAGGTTTGTTTCTATTTAAAATAAGATAATACATAATCTTCATTTTCAATAAAAAAGAAACAAGGAAAATTTCTTAAAAATATGTACTTACGTTGCCTCAGTCTTCTTCCCACCTTTTCAAAGATGATAGTTGTTACAAGGGAAGGAGCTTTGTCAAATGCATTTGAAAGCATCTTCCAGCCAAATCTACAGTGATTTAATGACGTCTCTGGCAATTCAATAACATTTCCTGAAAACTGCAGAAACTACATCCACACCTATAGGGTCAACGTCACTTTGCCCAAGGGGCATAAGTTGAAAGACTCATTCACTAGACCAGCCATGGGCAAACTACGGCCCGCGGGCCCAAGGGGCATAAGTTGAAAGAATCATTCACTAGACACTTACTCAAAATCAGTGATTTATTCATTTGTATATTGTGACAATAAAGTATTTTAAACTCTATTTAATCTCTGTAAAGTTGCATATCTAAAAAGATATTTTTCAATTGCAGAATAAAACTTTTAAAAGAAAAATTTTTCTAATATAAATCCAAAATTCCTAGATGAGGCCTTTGCTATTATTTTCCCTCACTCAATTTTACTACCTGATGTCCACGAACATGAACCTGTGTGCCCTTTTACTTGTCACCTCTGCTGTAACTGTCTTGATATCAATTACTCAGGTATTGACCTTAAGCAAAGACTTGACTAACTCACTTTTTCATACAATATACTCTGACAAATCATCTTAATTTGTAACCCATGTCTGAAAGAGACAATACAGTGTCATGATCAAGAGTGTGGGCTTGGGTCTGAGGTCTCCAGGTTCAGTTCCCAGCTGGGCCTCTTGTTAGCTATGTGACTTAAGCAAGTCACTTAAAAACTTTCTATGCTTCTTTTTTTCCCATCTGTATAGTGGTGATGTTAATCATTCCTATCTCACTGGGTTATTGTGAAAATTCAATTAGTTGACTTACGTAAAGCATTTAGGGCAGTGCCTGCACATGGTAAGTTTGTGTTCGCTATAATTAGTGTGCCATTCTATGTTCATTTTCCTTTCCTTTCTTACAACCTCTCTGGAGAATGCTAGCCCGCTATAGCATCCTCCGACATTGCTACCTGACCCATCCTCTTGATTACCTTCTCTCTTCTTTACAAAGCTCAGTTTCTGTATGGATCTACTTTCTCTTGTGACCGCCACCTCCTCCATAGCCACCATAGCATATATTCCATTGCCCCCTTGTTTCTGAATTATCATCATCTGTCTCCCACTGTGGCCTATAAAATGTAAAATGTAAAATGTGATTTTCTAACATGAACCGATTTCCATTCGTAACCTGCAAGGCATACAAAAGGCAGGACTGCTGCTCTTGTGTCATCTTGCACTGGCTTTTTTCATGAGTTATACAGGGTCGAGCAAACATACGTTTACACTTGTGAGTACGTGAAACACAGTTTATTCTTGTATTATTATTATTAATTAATTAATTCTATTAATTCCCCATATGAACAACTGTAAACCTGCTTTGCCCCACCCAGTATCATAAAAGCACTGTCTTGGTTAAATGTGGCAGAGAGATACCACAGTTTGCATGCTCAAGGGAAATGGTAGACCAACTAGAATGTAGGATGTAAAGATGCAAATTAAATATGCACTTGAATTTTGAAGAGCCACTGTTTTTCTGGCAATCAGGTATGGTCCCTGTCAACAGAGTGTTTTTATACCTACTTCATCTAATTAATAATATCATTGACAATAACAGTTCTGGTTTTAAGAGTTCCAGAGGTTCTTCAGGGCTGTGTGAAGTAGAAAGCCCTAGGTCTTGTTTTTACAGTAACTCCTGTGTATTGGCCACACAAGGCAGGCTGTAGCAAAGCCTAGTGGGACTCAACAAACTGAGGAGATAGGCCCCAGAAAATACCTAACCCGCAAAGAGGTTCCATAATAATTTGACATTTTTATAGCCACATTTGTTAACCATAGCAGCACTTCAATGGGATGCATTATAGTATTTCAATTTAGTCATTTATCTAAAAGTGAGTTTTATCTTGGCTCATAAATAAACAGTGACATCCCAGCAATTTGAACAGCTCAGCATCACCTTCTGCTGCAAAGCTCATTTTACAATTACAGAAACACATGCCCTTGTGTGCCATGTTGCTTAATCTTTGATTTATAGCTCCTATCTTTAGGCTAACCCCTTTCTGTAAACTACACAAAGTTGTACGAGCTCAGCTATTTCATTCTTATTTCTAATCTTAATGGGGTATTTTCTCCCTAGTGGCCATGTCTCTCTACCAAAAAGGTTAGAGAGAAATTACTCTTTCAATTTACCAAATACTAGTCGGTGTCTTTGTGTTCTCAGGGTCTGAAATAAGTAGTGCATTTCCCTGGCTAGCTCTTCCAGAAAGCCCTTCCCTTCTGCCCCTGTCCCTCCCCTGGCTTGCTCTAGTGTGCCTCACAGCAAGCCTTCAAAGCAGTGCTGCCTGCTCTCCCTCTTTTCGCCAGGCTCCCGCAGCCAGCAGGCTAGGCAGCAGCAAATTAAAATGGCACAGGAGGATGGTTTCTCCTCCAGTTCCATTTCGTCTGCCTTTCAGCCGCAACACTTGGATGGTTAGAGTCACTCCCAACTTCACCCACAGTCTATCTACAGCTCTAGGTCTTGTCACACAAGTCAGGGAACACTGGAGATGTCTTTTATGGCAATGCATGTAATTTGAAGTGTGAACCCTGACAAAGAAGACACCTACTAAAAAGGGTTCCTGGTGGCTCACTGGGCTCAAATTACAAAACACACACACACACACACACACACACACACACACACAAACAGAGCCTAGCAGCCATTTCTATACATGGCCTCTCAAGCAAACTGCCCTTCAGGGAGAAGCGTGCACTGAACTCCCTGCCTCTGCAGTGAACTGCCTGCCTGTACTATGTTTCTGCCCTCTGAGCGAGCCCTTGTTAAGGAGTTCCTGGAATCCTCTTTCAACCAATAGGACTGAGACTTTCCCCATCCAATTGGAGCTGTGTAGCTCCACCCAACCAGAGCCGTTCTTTTCTGACCAATGAGGGTAGCAGTGCCTTTTGAACCAATTAAACTGCGAGGATTTGGAGTCTTCATTTGCATGAGAACAAAGCAATCAGAGACCGGGGTGGAAACTTCTGTCCATAACAGCCACTACCCTCTGGCTCTAAGAATGCACTTTCCCTTCCCACAGAAGACTTTGTTTCCTGGCTGGAGCTGAAACACAGAAGACGTCTTACACGAGGGCACAGTGGAGCAGACCAGCAGAGCGCAAAGCGGACTGAAAGGAGCAGAGCAGAGCTGTCTAACCAGAAAGGGGCCTGGCCTCTGGGCTGCCTGGCCCCAGGACTGCCTCACAGCTATGCTGTTTTCACAGACTTGCTGTATCACAATCGAGCTGTTTTGCACTGAGTACAATTTCCCTCTTCGCACCCTAAATTGGGGATTCCTATTGGCTTGAAATGGCACTCATGACCATCAGTTGACAGGAGGAAATCTGTGGTCTTGCTCAAGGCCCAAGATATGAGACTAGGTTCTTATGTCTTCCTTCTCCTGTAAGTGAACATTACTGACCTGGCAGGTGTATGCCAAGGTTTGTGCTTTAGGGTTGTTGCTAATGACTTGTTGCATTATAGATGGATTTTCTTCTCTGCTTTTCATTATTTTGTTGTTATGTGGAAGGCAGAAGAAATATATTTTTACTCCAACATTTAAAAATATGAGTGTATAACTTCCGTAAAAATATAGAAAGATGCTGATCATACAATACTAAGTGAAAAAATGCAGGCTACAAAATAATCTATCCAGGATGACACATAATTATGATATCAAATACAAGAAGGGGTAACACACCAAAATGTTAACTCACTGTCTCAGAGTTGAAGAGTGATTTCACATTTTTCTATTGATACTTCCTTGTAGTTTCCAAGTTTTTTGTTTTCAGACAACAAGTGTTGCATTATGTTCAGCAAACAATGTGCACAAAATGCACTCATCTGGCAGCACAGCCCATTTAGGACTCTCTACTAAGCACAGGCTTATATCTGTACACTTATTCATTCAACAAATTTTTACTCAATTTCTGCTATGGGCCAGGTGTTGTGCTAAGTTTGGGGAATATAGTAGTGAACAAAGAAAAGTCCTCATATCAGCTTACAAGCAGTGGGGGGAGTTAGACAATAAATAAGCAAATAAGCATAGGCTATGTTAAGCTGGGGTAGGAGCTATGACAGAAAAAAAATAACATGAGGTAAAAGTAAAGAGAATGATAGCAGACTGAGAGGAGACACCAAATGTACTGAGTCTGTATCCATTAAAAAAAACACAAAAACAAAACAAAAAAAACAGAGAAGTCAAAGAAGCTATAAAAGCTTCACTATCGTGCTAAAAACAAAAAAACAAAAACAAAACAAAGAAGTCAAAGAAGCTATAAAAGCTTCACTATCGTGCTTATTCAGTGTTTATTATTGGTTGGGCAGTCATTAAGCCAACAATTTTATTTTTATTTTTATTTCTGGACAATTCTCCTTTAGGATACAATACTTTTACCTTGAAATACATAGGGACTAATGATATGTTCTGAGCATTTGGAAAATAGCATATTTTAAGTGTTCTTCCTGGTAAGATGTTTGACTATATAGCTAAAATAATGACTAGTAAAAAGAACTACTTAATGAACATTCAAAACAAATGAACTTGAGAATCCCATTATTTCTGGACAATTCTCCTTAAGGACACAATACTTTTACCTTGAAATACATAGGGACTAATGATATGTTCTGAGCATTTTGAAAATAGCATATTTTAAGGGTTCTTCCTGGTAAGATGTTTGACTATATAGCTAAAATAATGACTAGTAAAAAGAACTACTTAATGAACATTCAAAACAAATGAACTTGAGAATCCCAACCAAAAAGGAATTAACTAGGTACCATATTTTAATACACTATGTGCATTAAGTGAATGTTCACCACTAACATTTATTTGTCCTCCTCACTAACTTTTACAGAAATTGTGTGTGTGTGTGGGGGGGGGGGGAACCAATGCCCTTAGGCTGCACCCTAACCAAATTCCTTACAGTGGATTTTAGTATACACAATTGTCATTTTTAATATAAAACAAAGCAAAATTTCTCCTGTTATAACACATCTGCAAAACACGATGAAGGCCAATCGAAAATATGAGCTGAAGTACAAACACAATAATTGCTCCCTTTCCCACTATTGCTAAGGAATGAAGCTGAACATGGAGGTAACCCCATATTTCACTGAATGCTTGCTATATCCCACTATGCTACAGTAGCACATGCTTTTCTTTTTTCATTTAATCATGAACACACCCCAACAATGAAGGTGCCTCCATGTTAAAGGTTACATAATTTGTCCCAGGTCCTATAGCTAGTTAATGGCTGAGCAAGAATTCAAACTAGGCACTGTGATTCCGGAGTCACACTTTTAACCATTACTCTCTACCTATAATCCCTAAGCTTCCAGTCAAAGGTTTGTTTCACCTAGATAGTTGGTCCTCTAGTCCAATAAACTCGTTGCACTGAAGTTATTAAGATTTGTAAGTTAAATACAGTAAGTTCTACAGCAAGTTCTAAAAAACACATGCTGGGCTTTCTAGTCTCCCTCCCTCCCGCTCTCCCTCCCTCCCTTCCTTCCATCCATCCATCCATCCATCCATCCATCCATCCATCCATCCAGTATCTCTAGAAATCATTATAATGAATTCTTACTTGGTTTCTACTGTCTCTACCTTAGTATAGATCTCTTAAATTGTCACTTGCTTTGCTAAAATACTGTCTTGACTGAACTCCATGTAACATTTCTCTTGCCTAATTTTGGCTTGGTTCTGTTTTTCACCTTTAAAGGAGATAAATCATGGAAATAATTTAGCACCTTGCCTCATCTGTAATAAGTGCTTTATAAAAACAATTATTCTTGCTATACCTCTGTGCCAGACATGAAGCTAAGCACATGAATAAGACATGGTAACTGGCACTGAGGAGCCTGAAGTCTAGTGGAAACAGAGAAAAGTAAATAATCTACCACCACACAGTTGTGGAAACACCTTGCCCTAAGGTGAGTGGAGGCAGAGGTCAGGAGGAGTGAGGTGACAGGGTAACAAGGCTGGGAATAGGAACAGGAAATTTCCCAGGACACTAATACACTACTAGTAGGAATTGCAGGGAGCTTCAAGTTGTTTCATGAGTCTAGAGAAGAGGAGAGGATAAGTCATGGGATCCAGGAGGCTGGACAGATGGGCAGGGCCCAAATCATAAGGGCTTTATGCTAAGGATTTTGGATTTTATCCACAGGCAATGAAAACTCACTAAAAATATATTAGCACGGTCATTAATGCAATCAATCTTAGAAAGATCAACTTGGTAGCAGTGGGGGAATTGATAAAAAAAGGGTGGAGTTGGGTAAAGAGATTGCTGCAATAATCAAAGGGAAAATATGACAATCTGAATAAAGACACTAAAAAAAGGAATGGAAAGAAAACAATAATGTTTAGAATAAATGAATAAATAAGGCAATTTTGAGAGGTGGGATTTATGGATGATATCCTTGAAAATTGGGGTCATTCACTAAACTAAGAAATTGGGACAGAGCCAAGATTTTGAGGGAGAGGTGATAAATTTATTTTCTGGGGTGTAGACTCTGTGAGAACTGATGAACCATCAAAATGTGGACACCCAGAAGACAGAAAAGATCTCTAGCCCAGGGCTAGAGATAAAAATTGAAGGTCAGGTGATAGCATAAGCCCTGAGAATGGATGACACAAGAATCTATGCAGGGTTATTTATTAATATCACTCATTGAAAAAGATTTATAAGCTCCCTTTTTTCTGTAGTGGGAAATGGATCAAGATTTGGCTCCAGTTGTCCTTTTAACATTATCTCCTGCGACACCATGCCATATATCTTACTGTGAAGTCACATCAAAATACGATTTTCCAAGTCTGTCAGAACCCAATGCCCTCCCCTAAATTTTCTGCCTGGTGAACACTCACTTGGCCTTTCACTCTAAATCAAATGTTACTTTTCCTGAGAATCTGACCACCTTTTCTTGATAATCTCACCACCTTCCTCTCAATTCCAGGTGAAGTTCATAGCTCTCTCCTCCTTCCTACTATATTGCACTTGATCCACGCCTGTACTGTTGATATACAACTTTTCTCCTCCACTAGATAGAAACACGTTCCTTCCTAGAAATAAAAGACTGCATCTACACAGTAAATGGTACCAACGCATGGTTATAGAATGACTGCATGATGTGTCCTCTATCTGCAAACACCACCAATTACCCTACTTAAAAAACCTATGAGGACTTCTGCTTGGTGCACAACCACAGAAGGTTTTTAGGCATATAATATGCTATTTTCAGTATGCTCTACTAAGAAGTGTTTCTAATCCCATGAGGTTAGAACTCATGCCAAAATAACTAATGTGGTGAAAATAGTGTAATCATTTAGAATAATAATTACTATAAATACACTAGTTCCTCTAAGCGAAAATGCCACTGTATTTCACTAAGGCAAAATAAGAAGAGATGAAATCTAAACAGAAGTAGAGGGCTGGAACAAAACAATAGGGTGATTCACTAGGATCAATTAGGAGATCGTTATGGCACTTTAGTGTACTATTTCCAGAAAGGACAATTCAAAGATGATAGATGATAGGTAGGTAGGTAGGTAGATAGACAGACATAGATGATAGATAAATAATTGAGAAAATTTATATTTAAGTGCCCAATACATGAAAAGCATATTCTTTACAATAAAAGAAGAGAGGAGCCATACCTGAGTTGACTTTTAAGGAAAATGCTAAAGAATAAAAAGAGATCCAAATGTTCAAATGACAAACATTCCTTCTAGAAGCATCAACTCTTCTAGCAACAGGATATTTGTTTTTGCCTACTCAGCTCCTTGAATAGAAAGGGACAATCTATAAATCCTTATTTGGACTGACATCAAAAGGCCTTCCAAATTGCTATTCCTCCCTTGACTCTACTTAAATTGTAAAAAGAAGACATTTCTGAAATTCATTTGTTTTCTAGTTAGAAAATACTTATACAATTTTTCTAAGACACTGAAAGATACATTGATATGGTCTGAAATTTCAACAACTATGACGAATTTATTAAAAAATGGAAATAAGTTGCTGGATGTTTTATTTTTCAAACCAACCACTACTTCTTCAGGAATTCATTAGTTTTCATTCTCGACAGTTTCATGAGTGTACTATAAGTTATAGACAAGATGACTCTAAATATAACAGAGTGACCTATTTTGTGGGACTAAAGAATGAGAACTTTTAAGACAGAAGTTAGAAAAATGTGTTATGTGCAGAAAATCTACCATACAAGCACCATGGTGCTGTATCCTATTCAGCTTTGATTATAAACAAACAGATCTACCCTCAAGAGCCCACAAAAAATTCAGGCCTAGGAATCATCTGCTTTGAAACTACCAAGAGGGTATAAATATGAAAATGCTTAGCCCTCCCCCTTACAGTAATGAAATGAAGATGCTGAACTGTCCATGATTCAAACCAATTATTATTCAGTGGTCATGAATAGATTCGTTTATAACATTAGGTATACCCAATTATACCAGTAGGTTATGTTTTAATTTATTAAATACTTTAATGCTATAAATTTCTTTTGCAGACATGTTGTAACTATATACCCTGTGCAAAGAAACAAGGTAAGTATCTTTTTAGTTTTGCCACTGAAGCACTGCAACTTTAGCCCTTGAGTGTATGTTTCACTTTTTCCATTTTTAAAATTTGCAAGATGATATGTTTCTTCTCATATTTTTAAAACTTTAAAGAAATACAATAAATGTGGCAAATCCAATACTTTGTAAAAAACAAACAAACTGATAACATTAACCTATGAGCCAATCATTGTACTAAATTCGATCATGTCATTCTGAACATGATCTCAGAGAGGTCATCACTAGTGTTGGGCTCCCAAAAGGAAACACATTCAAATGCAATTTGAGGGTAGTTTAATAAAGAGACATTTGCAAAGGTGTGGGCAGGGTTTGGAAAAACTTTAAGAGATGATATAGTGAGCTAATAAGACTAAAGGAAAGAGTCATCAGCATGAAATATCTGGAGGAGAGCACAGTTACCAGAATTCATAAAGCAGTCTTAGGGAGCTGGCTGCATGCCAGGAGCTGTGGCCTACAGTAGTGGGAGGTGACCTGGTAAGTAGGGAACCCAGGAAATAAACAGCTCAAACTCTCTTCCTGTACCTCCTGCTACTGCCTCCCATTGGCCAAACCCAACCAGAAGCCAAAGAAGAAAGGATCCTGCTGATTTAGTCCAAATATCTCAGCACACAGAGAAGGTGCAGAAAGGAAGAGAGTGGATCTGACATCCATTACTCCCATTTTATCCCAAACATCCAAAACTTTCCTTGAATAAATATGGCAATTACTAAATATTTATTAGCGAAAGAAAAAGTAAATCAAAACATCAAGAGGTTCCGTAAGCTGCCCTGGTCACAAGCATAGAAAGAAGCTAAGGTAAGCCTTGCTCTGAGGTTCAAGTCCATGCTCATAACCAATATGGTATTTTGCCCCCTACCCACCATCTTTATACCACACCATTTATAAACATGCTGATGGATGTCTTGGGAGACAGTGAAATGACAGGAAATAATTACGACCCCCAAGAAGCTTACAATCTGTGTACCAGTTTTGTTATTCTATCTTTCCATCTCATTATTGTCAAATCTCCAATTCCCTTCCAGCATCAATAGTTCTATAAAAGCAGGTCTTAGTCCTCGTACAATTCCATCACCTATTCCATCTAGCAGCTAAGCAGTGAAACCTTCCATCATGTGGCATTTTGCCCATTTGTTTGGCAGTATCTTGCCTCTGAGGGTGTTCTGAATATAAATAACACAGGTAACATGCTGATATCTTTTAGAAGACAAGCCAAGCCCTTAACCTCCGTTTAATTCAATAGAGTAAGCCTTGGGTCTTATATTATTAATAGATTTACTTGCAAGACCTGTTGAAGGATTCATTTATTCAACCAACAAATATTGATCATACAGTCTATACCTGGAGCTGTGCTGGGTAAGATTGAGAAAGTAATTCTTACCAAAATCAACAACTGGCTTTCTACAGGAAGGAGTTGATAATTATCCAGAGGGAAGTTACAAGTATGCTAATTACCAAGAGAGGTCATGGGCATGTATCCTGGAGTGCAGTCATGATCCTGCCCTTCAGTAGCACTCTCTCCTACTTATCCCCAGGTTGTTCTGAGCTTGAACACAGGGTAAAGTCCTCTAAGAAGCATAAGCCATCCCAAGCCTGGTGTTGTGCCTCAAGATAATCAAGTATTCCGCTCGTTCCCATCTCTTAAGAAAGGCCTCTGCTTTGAAATACCAGCCCCATGTACAAGGGCCAGCCTCAAATAGATCAAATAGGAATTTGTCCCTGTAGGTTTTTTCTCAGTTCTGTTTTGAGCTTGGAGAGGCACTCTTTCATGCCTGGTCCTGACTCAAACAGCACATAGAAATCTTTCATCTTTTTCAGGGACAAGGCAAACAAGCTGGCATCGCTACCGCCTTTCATGCCGCGCACTAGCTTTGCATTTTAAAAAACGATTGTACAATGTGTCATGTAGCAAGGTTTGCCAAAGGGAGGGAAAGGAAAAAAAGAATAGCAAAGTTGATTTCCTACAGGCAAGTTTAAATGATTTTGGAAAACCATCAACCTGGATCAAATTTCTATACTCACTGGACAGTTTGCCACTAATGGCAAGAATGTAAAACTATCAGTTAGCCTCATTATAATTATATTTTAAGGAATAATCTATTTTCTTGATAATTCTAACACATGGAAAAATTCATTTAATTAAAAACTCAAATACTTCATAATGCTTATTGCACCCAAGAGCTCTAGGTAAAAATCACTATTTCAAATACCCTCCAAAGGTTCACTTAGGTACCCACAACTGTGCCTTCTGTTGCCAACAAAAGCTCTGCATGTGCAAGACTTTTGCTGCGTGAAATGCATTTACATACACCCTGTAACAAAACAAAGAAGAAACGATCCAGTACATTACCGGGAGAAGCTCACATCCCTCCTCTTCCCAAATCAATCCGTGACTCGCTAAGAGCTCTGCTATTTCCTAGCAACATGAGTAAACACTGTGCTCGATCCAGTGCCCAAGATTTGTAACCATGTTAATCTGCGAGTGCTCAACTTAATTAAAGATTAGACTTTTAAATTGTATTTTTAGTGCACAACAGTACTGCTAAATTATGATGATCAGCGGCTAAGTGTGCCTACGTCGGCAGAACTCGGGGAATGAAAATGAATCATTTATTTCCATCTTGATATGACTGCTCTTCTCTGAGGCGCTATTCTCCAAGTTCACGGGCCTTGGAGTTCATTGGAATTCTCTGGTTAAAACACAGCTTGGAGACCTCATTTATGAAAATTCCTTTAAACCTTTCACCACTTTGACAAATCCAGTCCAAGTTCACTGAGCCAATTCAAAAGTAGCTCTCAGCCTTTTTATAGGTTTTCAATTACACCAACACAGCACACCAGAGCCGTCGTGTTGGAAGAAGTATATTACAGTTGCAGAGAGGCACGGGTTCTTTTTTAAGAGACTTGAAAATGAAAGCAGCATTCCCAACAGTGGAGCCAACAGATGCAAAGCTTTGTCTGTCTTGTACCATCTTGACTTACTAAAGAAGAGATCTACAAATTACTTATACATGGCTAGTGTTTAGTTATCTACTGCATGATGTATGCTATGATTTTTCTAACTTTTTTTAGACTTTGCAAAAATATTGGCAAGCTACCTTGCCCTCCAACTGTTCCAAAGAGTTTTTGGAGGAACTGTTCAAAACATTTTCTAGACTTCATTCATCGTCCTCCTACACAGTGTGCGACAGCTGTATGCACTCCGAGAAACGGAAACCCCAAGCAGGTCAATAAACTTTCCAGGTTAAAACTGGTAAACAATGGTAACAGGGAGGTTAGACCTCAGTCCGTTTTCTCTTTCAGTGCGCTCTTTAAGTGGGCCTGAGGTAACCATACTCTTTTTCTGAGACAAGAATCCCTTCTGAAAATGTTTATATGACTTCACGGATCAAACACTCATATTTTCTTCTATTTTCAAACTTTGAATTTATTTGAAATATGTGGTTAGTATGGTTTTATGGGAGTACCAATCTTTCAGACGCGGTTGTCTGAATTATTTTAAGTGACATTTATCATTAGGGGTAAAGTAGACAAGCAAGCAGATACACATTAGTTGGTTAGAAACACTTGCAAAATTTAAATACTGTATGTGCAAGGGCACATTTACTCGGGGATATAAATCTCCCTTTGGGGGGAAGGGGGTAGTGATGATCTAAAACCACTGGAAATGGAGAAAGCATATCATGATGACTCCAACAGCTCCCAGTGCAGGCTCTTCCTTCCTTGTATATTTACTGTTCTAGGTGTCAGTTGGTCTTTTATGTAAGCTCAGTAGAAGGGTTGTTCAGTGGATGAGTTTAGTTTTGGTGTTTGGTCTTTTTTTTATTGTCATCCTGTTAAATAAGACCATATGATTTAACTTACCAGATTGCAGATAAATTTCTTTAGTATTCAATATTAGAAGGGGTAAAACCTAAAGCTAAACAAGACCCATAGAGATTCAGTACAATTCTAGTATTCCTTTTGACGATAGAGGCCCCCCCTCTCCATTCAGTCTGATTCAAATGTAGTTCCGTGGTACTGGGCAGCATCAGGGATTAAAAGATGGGTGCCAGGGCTGGCGAGGTGAGCCCCACAAGCTGATCCCTTCAGAAGCTGGGGTTGCCAATGAATCCTCCCTCTTATTAATGCATTTCCAATGTTCTAAATGCCAAATGAGGGCCTACTGAACACTGCACTCTACAATGAAGACAGAAAGATGACAGACACATTCTCTACCCTCACGAGCCAGGTTTAAGAGCACAGACTGCCATTTACAACACCTCCTGCATAAGCAACAGTGACGGTGCAAGCAAAGAGCTGAGGGAGACAGAGTCGCCCCTGGGACTCCCAGGTCCTCCTCAGAGCCCAAGCCCGCAGTCCACCACTATGGGAGCCACTAGCCTAATGTGCTTACTGAGAATCACAAGTGTGGCTAGTCTGAGTTAAGAATAAAGTACAGCCCAAATTTTAAAGAGTTTGAAAAAAAATGCAAAGAATCTGATTAGTGATTCTTAAATATAGATTACATGGGGAAATGCTAATATTTTGGATGTATTGCGTTAATTTAAATACATTATTAAAACTTTATCCATTTCCTTTTACTTTTCTTAACATGCCTATTAGAACATTTGAAATGACCTATGTGGCTCACTTTCCTGGATCTTATTATTCTACCAGCCAGTTCTGGTCTAAGCAGTCACAGGACAACACTGGGGGGAGGACACCTGGGAGGCGGTCGAGGGCAGGCAAGCAGGGAGAAGTGACCACAATGAGAAAAGACACAGCATCATGGGAACCTCTCATGGGCTGCGAAGGAGGGCGGACCTGGAAGAGTGGGTGGACCTGGCACGCTCTGCTTCCTGAAGAGTGCTTGCCTGCCATTCATTGCTGCAGAGAGGCCACAACATAAAGGCCAAAAACAGTGACAATACGCACATTGCGAATAGTTTAGCAGCAGCCTGTGGTTTACAGTGAGCCATCTCTGCCTGAGATCAGACTACCAAGTTAGGCCTGTCTTCACCCCACCTGAGGCCAGTCATTTGGTCACTCTGCCTTCTCATCTGTAAAGGGGGGAACTAAGATGAATGGCTCTGCAGATGTGTCCCCCTGCCTCTGTCAGCCAAGTTTCTGGAAATCTGTAGTACTCTAAACAGCCTGAGAGAGGGAGGAAAGGGATAGAGAAGGGGGGGAGGTTTGTCGCTAGAACTTTGAAGCTGCACAAGGAACAGAAACGCACATAGAACACATCCTTTATATTTCCTTTTTCATGCAATGTATTGCATTTCATTGAAGTTGTGTTAGCCCCCTTGTCTGCTAGATGTAAGCTAGATGAAAGTGCCATGAGCTCAGGCACCACACTGTGTGCTCGCTGCTCTGACCACAGATTCCAGCGCAGAGCCCAAAATACAGCGGGTCCCAAATAAACACCTCTGGGCAGGTCCCAGGGGAGACGCTGCAGTCATTTTTGTTGTTGAGAATCGATCTTTTGGGTTAAAGTTTCCAGGTATATAGACTGCAATCAGGAACAAGCCAGGGACTCACCAGGAATGGTCACGCTTGGTGCTGGATTGCTCTAATGATGTTATCTACCGGTGGCAGGTTGTGCCAGGTGAAGGACAGTGAGCTGGAAAGCTGCCAGGAGGCTTTTCTGGCAGAAGCAGACCCTTTAAACAAGGAAGTTGACGGCTGAGGGGAGTCAGGACTAACACAGGCTCAGAATTTCACTGGCTCAGGTCTCCTGCCCAGCGTGGTAAGACGAAAGAGCGTGGAGGCAGCAGGAAGTAGCAGTGATGCAGATCTGGGTTCTGTGATTCATTCCCCTCTCACCACTTGGCAGCTGGGAGACTCACTTCCTTCTCTGAACCTCATTCTCCACGGCTTCAAATGGCTCATAATGCATGTCTCAGAGCAGTGGTTCTCAACCTTGGCTGCACATTAGAATCACCTGGGAATCTTTTTAAAATCCTGATTTCTGGGCCTCACCCTCCGGAAATTCTGTTTCTTTGTTATGGGGTGAAGCCACAACATTAGTAACAAAGAAACAGAATTTCCGGAGGATGAGGCCCAGAAATCAGGATTTTCAAAAGATTCCCAGGTGATTCTAATGTGCAGCCAAGGTTGAGAACCACTGTCTTAGAGGGTTGGTTAGCCATACTGTACTTTTCACAAAGGACCGGCACATGGTAAACACTCAATAAATGGTTACATGTGATACATGGTAAACACTAAATAAATGGTTACATGTGACACATGGTAAACACTCAACAATGGCTATGTTTCTTTTCGATTGTAGTTTTCAAACAAAGTTTTTAACCTGGAGCCCCAGAAAATCCATAGATGGGCTTCCACAGATCCCAGAAGCACCATGAACTCATTCAAAGTGGCGTGTGCACATGTGTGTGTGTGTGTGTGTGTGTGTGTGTGTGTGTGTGTGTATACACACCTTTTCTTCTCTAAGGAAAGAATCCATAACTTTTATCACAACCTCGAAAGACACTCAAACTGAAAGCAGGTAAAAAGCAACTGAGCTTCTGTGCCTTCCAAAGTACTTAGCTCATTTTATGTATCCACAGAACAACTGTCTGAGTCCCCCTCCAAACTCACTTTTCTGTGGCTGTTCAAGGGGCCTGCATGTTCTACACTGCAGCACAACCTTTGTAAGAAGCTCTTACATCTGGAACAGCAGAATGAAAGGAATAGGACTGGAATTTCTAAAGAAGAAATTCAACTTAATTTCAACAATTGTATTCCAGCTCTTACCTCTTTAAATGCATCTTTTTCATAGCCTTTTTGACATAATTAATGGCCAAGGGAGGCAGCTGGAATGTTTTATTCTTAGAATGTGGTCACTTCATTTTAAGAGAAAAACAAAAAAAAATCGTAATGAATGAAATAGAAGAGCCCAAAGACTGATTTTTTTACTCATCAACCCAGATGACCGTCAAGTGGCTAGACAGTCTCTGGCAAGGGGACGCTTGGTGGCAAGAGAGCTACTTCAACATTTAAATCATAGTCTCCTCATATGGAGAGAAGGAATGATAGGGATAATCCCTCTTTCCTGGGGCTGCTGTGAGAATTAAATAAGAAAATAATTGTAAAGCATCTGGTAAGCACCCAACACAGAATAAACACCTCATAAATATTAACTATTAAATATCTTCTATGGTAGGAAGACAAAGTATTCCTCATCTGATTTCTGAGCCACAGATTCTAGACTCGAGATTGAGTTTGGCCACTAATACATCTCAGTTTCTTTCCTAAGGCATCTCTTAGTGACCAAGGAGGAAAAGAGCACACACCAGCTGAGAGAGTGTCTGAGCAGTAACTTCAAAGAGCACCTATCATCATGTCCAACACTGAGCTACAAATGTGAGAATCAAGTTAAAAGAAATAGCATAACCCTACAAAGCAATCACTTCAAACCCTAAAGATGAGTGATTCCGTGCACATCTTTTCATTCATTCATTTAAAATAGACTGGTCGGGGTGGTTCATGGTTGAGTGGGAGGTCATGGTTCGATTCCCGGTCATGGCACATGCCCAGGTTGCAGACTCCATCCCCAGTGTGGGGTGTGCAGGAGGCAGCCGATTGATGGCTCTCTCCCATCATTGGTGTTTCTCTCCCTCCCTTCCTCTCTCTGAAATCAATAAAAACATATTTTTTTAAAAAGATACTGAGCATATATGATGTGAGAGGCACAGGGATATACCAAGAAGAGAGATCAGAGCAGCAGGAGAGACAGACAAGTACAGCCAGCACTGCACCACAGGGTCAAGTCTGGTGCAGGGGCTAGGTAGGAGGGGGTGTTCAGCAAAGGCTTCTTGAAAAAACAACACTTGGGCTTAGTTTGGAAGGAGGAGTAGATGTTCACTAGTTCCAAAAATGAGAAACAATATTCTAGAGATAACAGCACATGCAAAAGCTTGAAAATGAGAGAAAATGGAGCATCTGGGGATCCTGGTGTTGTATTGGTCGGTATAGCACAGGGATAGTGTCGGCAACAAGAAGAAGCCTTCGCTGGACATCCTCCCTCCTGTCCATCTGCCGAGTCCTCAGGAGGAGGCAGGGGGTCCTCGGTTTCAGGGCAGGAGCCTGGACTTCGCCCCTTTCCCCAAGGCTTTGAGGTTTGGAACAGTTCTATGAGCTTCTCTCTAGTTCTATCTGTGACGTTTTGAATGGAACATCTCTTACCCCACACAGTTCCTTTTTTTTTTCTTGTGAAGAGAACTTCTAAGATCTATTTTCTTAGCAACTTTCCAAATATGCCACACAGTATTATTAACTACAGTGGCCACACTGTGTGTCACATCGTGACTTATTTATTCATAATTGGAGGTTTGTACCTTCTGACCACGGATTCATGATTCCGTTTCATCTGTTCTTTAGAAAGAGCACTCAGGCAGTGGTGAGGAGGACGGCCTGGAAGCCGGGAGGCTGGAGGGAGCATTTTACAGATGACTTGTAAAGAGTAAAACAGGGCGGGTCTAAGCGAAAGGAGAAATAGAGTAAGACTGAGAGCTACATAGGGGGCCCGGTCAATCAGCAGATTGATTATCAGAGGTTCTCAACCTGTGGGTTTCGACCCCTTTGGGGGTCGAACAACCCTTTCACAGGGGTCGCCTAAGACCATCGGAAAACACATATATAATTACATATTGTTTTTGTGATTAATCACTATGCTTTAATTATGTTCAATTTGTAGCAATGAAATTGGGGGTCACCACAACATGAGGAACTGTATTAAAGGGTCGCGGCATTAGGAAGGTTGAGAACCACTGGATTAGGTGGAGGAGGAAAGGTAGCAGGTGAGATCAGGATCAGTCCCAGGTTTAAGCCCCAGCGGCTTAGTGAGAGGATGAATACCCTCCAGGAGAGACAGATGAAAGAGTATCTGTGGTTTCTACTTGCCCAGCATCCACTCTCTCCTTCCAATATTTCCTTTTAAAACCACCCTCTCCTACACTCAGGTCAACTGGTTTAAGAGGGCTGCTGACCACACTCCCGTGCACCTCGTCCACCTCCCAAGCCACTCAGCACACAGACCACCCTCCCATTCCCAAAGGCTCCACCTCTGGCCAAAGGAACTGGTTCAGGCATGCGCACAGGATCAAAGTGGTCTAATTAAGTTAATCCTGAATTATCCCCTTTTTCTGCAAGGGTTTAAGCCTGAAGCTGCTGAGGACCATTTTACCACCATGAAGATGAGAGGAAATAAGAAGTGGAACCTTCCTGAACTTTTCCAGTACAGAAGCCAGGATATAGCCCTTCCTACTTGAGCAAGTACAGACTGGGTTTCTGTGACTTGCTGCCAAGAGTCCTGGCAAATACAAAAAGTGAAGACAATTGTGTTTCAAAAAAGGGGGAAAAAAAGAGTCTACTTTTGTGAGTGGTGGATTTAAAAACCTACATTACTGTGATAATAGTATCTTAAAACATTTAAATCTGTACAAGGCATTTAGGGACTTTATAGCAAATTCCACCGTGAATAATGAAAAGCCAAGCCAGGCTGCCTTAGAAAATGTTACCGCACCAACAATGGCACATTCACTCACTAAGTTAACATTTCCTGAATATCTTCAGGGTTCTCAGACTTAGACAATAGAAATTATAAAGCTCTGTGCTTGGTTTGAGCTGATCCAACCACGGCCCTTCCATAAAGAGCAGCTGTGTATGCTGTTCAGCCTAATTGTGTCATGTTAGAGAGGCCAGGTGTTTCTGTCTGGCCCCACAGCTGTCCTGGATGTTGAGGACACCACCTGAATTTCAGACTGGCCATCTAAAAAACAACGCTGGTGAAGCAGCACTTCAACTGAGCCCTTGGGGGAAAAAGCAGAACATGATTTGAATTTCTCTTCCCCTCTAATAAAATATCGACTGACATTTATGGAGGAGCCTGGACGACACATTGTGCTGGGCCCTCTTTTCTTTCTTTACTTTCTCCCCATGAGAAAAACCCACCACTAGCATGATTTAACCTTTATTAATGCACCCACACCTCTATCTATATAAATACGCTTAATTTGTCACCTCCTACCCTGTATACTTCCCAGTGTCTAGACTCAAATAAATCTTCAAGTGTCCATCGCTGGTGGGGGTTTGGTGGTTTTGCCACCCCACCATACGTCCATTCTCACTCTGACAATAGTGCTCCCATGTCCTTTGAGGAAGCAGCTACCTACTCCCCATTGTGTGCTGTCTCGGTGGTGCTGTCAATCAATGCTTCCGGCTCAGCAGTGTGCATGCCACTCAAACTACGCCCAAGTGTTCTCTTTCCTTCTGTGCTAAGTCCAAGGGCAGAGCACTCCAAGGGCAGACCTCCAGCTGTGCCTCAGGAAAAAGAACATCAGTTCCTGCTCCCCAGCTGCCCAGAGTACTTCCGTTTCCATCCTGAGAACAGTTCCTCTGACTTCCTTTGACCCTTAGGATATCCTCCACATTGCATTGCATTTTCTGTTGCTTTACAACTAGAGGAACTTACCTATACACAATCCACTGTGATTTAAACACTAAGCAATAGCTAACATTCATAGCATACTCTGCAGCTTATAAAGTACTTTCACATCCAATTTATCTTTTAATCGACCTTTCTGAAACTGAGTATTTCTCCTCCCCCCAAATAAATCACTTACTGATTTCTCACAACAGCACAATCATTCTTTCAGTCACATAAGCTTTTTTAAATATCAGAATGACTTTGACTCTAGGCTTTCACTAACCCCCTATAATCAGTCACCTAATCCTAACTATGGGATCTCCCGGATCCATCCCTTCCTTCTCATTCTCTCTGCCTCTAACTGTCAGAGCCTTCCTCACCTCCCAACAATGGTCTGCTGACCCTGCCACTGGTCAACAGTCTCCAAGCCAACCTGGTGCCACAAGCAGAAGGATATGGCTACCATTTTATCATCACTGTGTCACTCCTCTCCTACCCATGGCTTTCGGGACAAAGAGTACAGGACAATGATTTACAGGGCAATTCCCTAACCTCAATGCTGGGCTATCTACAAGCAGGCTCCACTTCTCTCTTCTATCTCACAGTACACTATTCCTCAGCAGAAAACTTTTGCTGGAACAAGTGTTTTCAAACATGTAGTGGATTGAAAAAGAAAAAAAAGGCTATAATTTTATGCAGCTCTTTCTCATCATAAGTGGGGTCTTTGGACACCCCTTGAATATGAGGTGACCTTGTGACTTGATTTGGTCAATGGGAGAATAGCAAATGCAATACAAACAGAGGCTTGACAATCATTTTTGAATTGCTGCTCTTGGAACACTGCTTCGTTGCCATGTAAAGAAGCCCAGGCTAGTAGGCTAGAGAATGGGAGGTACATGTCCCAGTCACCTGTTAACCTGGCCAACACCTAGTAACTGCCAGATATAAGCGAGGCCATCCTAGTTCATCCTGCCACCAGCGAACCCACCAGCTGACTGAAGATGCCTGAGGGACTCCAACGGAGACCAGCAGAACCACCCAGCTGAAGCCAGCCCACATTGCTGACCACAGAATCATGGCCTATAGTCATTATTTCAAGCAACAACTTTTGGGGTGATTTGTTACGCAGTCAAGGATGATTGATAAAACATCTAAGCTGATTTGGTCACTTTCTCCTAGGAATTCCTTTCAATTACTACTTAGTGTCTTGGGCACTCAATCCTAAAATACCTTCTTTCATGTTTTGTACCATTATTTAATTTTTTATGTGTTCTATTTCCCCCCTTTTAAGTTTCTTGTAAGGAGACTGTGTACTTTATATTTTTATATCTCACCTGGGCACAAAGTGAATACACAATGACTAGTTAGGAATCAGTATTTTCCATCAAGCATATCCATTAACATTCATCATTTCAAAGCATATTTAGATCATTAATTTTACAAGCTTAAAAAAGGATCTGATAAGATGCAAACCATAAAATATAAAATCTAGTCATCTAACCTATAAAGTACAAAACCATGCATAGCAGATATCATCCTAGAAACCATTTTATTGATTCATTTTCAGACGATTACTTCTTGCAAGTGAACCTGCATACCAATAAAAAGGGGCACGAAGAAGCAAGCATGTACTAAGGGTAAAAGTTTCACAGAAGCAACTGTTTGATTTTCACCAGGATATTATTTTTCTCCCAAGACACATATTTCTCCTATGTGGTTCACAACCCTAATCTGACAGACTGCCAAAAACAAGGCTTCTATTCTAAGAATGTCACTGACTCTCTCCTTACTGTTCAATTAGATTTTGCATTTAATAGAGAAATCCCCTTGTGTTTCTCATAATGGTGCACCTGCTCCTTGGGAGATTTCCTCTTTTGACAAGAAATGCCTCGAGTCTGGCAAGAAAAAACAGCTCCAGGCTTTCTCTGATAATATCAAAGACATTTGTTTGTTTTAGATGTTTGTGTGGGTTTCCCTCCTCTTAAGAGCAGTAAAGCACTGCTATGATTCCTTCCAAAACAACAGCACACACACAGTTTCTTGGCCTCTGTTCCACATTTCCACTGTACACCTGCACCAGAGCGACTGCCTGGAATTAGCTAAGCTGTGACATAGTAGACAGAGAAATTCATTTGCTTTACTCGCTACCTTCTGGACGGCAACACATGGTAACGGTTGAAACAAAGGCATCATCATTTCAAATCCACTATCTTGTCATCTTTTCTCATGAACTGCTTGCTATGGAGAAAATGAAGTTTATATTCAAAATTATATCCCTTTTTTATATCTTATTTCTAACTGAGGGAGCCAAGCACCCATCTTTTTCTTTCCGATTGTAGACGTGGGAATTCCTACAGGTTTGATCACGAGTAATCTTCAGTCAGTATGGCCTTCCGGAGAAGCTTCTGCGATTGGTACCAAAGTGTCACATCTTTTCCTAATAGTTTTAAGGACATCTTTACGGGGTCTCCCTGCACTCTAACCATGCTGCATGTAATTTAACATTGAGATGCATCAGAAATACCCAGTAGACGTTCTCTCCCAGATGTGAGCACGTTAGCATAACTGCTTTCCTACACCTTGTTCTTTTTCTTTGCCTTTTAAAATTTCAATATTTACAAATGAAATACAGATTTCAACCCATTCCCAACTGGGATGTCGGCTGTACAGTGAGAGAAATGGGTTTTTTCCTTCCTGCGGATCCAGCAAGGAAAGTGGTGCTTGGAAATTACGTGTTTAGAGTGACACCTTGGAGAATTGACAGACTCTGCACATGTAATCCTCATAAACCTCCCCAGACAGCCCTTATTTCATTTTGCAAACTGCACCCTGGCCGGGCTCCACAACACAAAAGGGGGGGGGGGGGGGGGGGGGGGGGGGGGGGGGGGGGGGGGGGTGCTCCCTTCCTCCGGGCTCTTTGATGGACACTTGTCAGTAACAGCCAAGAGGCGTGGAGCCCAGGTACCAGCAGGCGAGAAACGGACACCGACAGGGAGCTCCCTGAATTAACTTTCCCAAGGAAAGCAATGTTCCCACAGGAAAAAACAACCCCGTGTCTCCTCTCCTAGCGGCCCACTGGAAATGAGCAACAATGCTCCTGCCTTTTTGTTTCCTCGAGACTTTCTTCTCTGCAAGCAGTAGCGTGTTCCTCAAAGAATGCTAGTATTTCCTGTGGAAACTGTATGGCTGCCAGGAGTGGCTCCTAATTTTCCCTCTTTTCTTTTCATACAAAACGAAGTAAACAAAGCATGGCTTTGGGCTACGGCCAATATACCGGTTCACCTCACTTACCACCTGCAGGGGAAAGTCATCGCCAGGGAAGGCCACGGGAGAAACGCGGCCGGCTGAAATGGACACGGACCGGCCTGGACGCAGGACCGCGCGGAGGGATGCGGTCAGAACGCGGGCTGGACGGGCACACGGGGCGCGCGGTGCTGACGGGAGAGGGGCTACCCCCGGGCGGCAGCAGCCCCGGGTGTCCCTTTGGCGGCTATTACTCTCGCGGGGTCTGTCATGACTGTGCGTGCACCCTTCCTCCTCTCGGCTCCCGGGAGCTGCGGCGCTGCCCACCCTGCCTCGGATGCGGTCCGAGGTGGCAGCGAGAATAATGAGCAGAGGGAACCGGCAAATGAGAAGAACAATCCTTTGGAAACCCAGGCCGGGGCTCTGTCCCCTTTCCCCCAGGACAGTCGCCGCCGCCGTTACTATAGAGACA
>NW_005353663.1:1276407-1318902 GCF_000412655.1 Myotis brandtii
CCTCTCCCCCACCCCCAGCTCGCCCACCCATCCCCGAGGACCTCGCCAAGGAGTGAAGGGCAAGGGGGTCTGCCCGGAAGGTTTTGTGCTCAAGTGTGGGGGATGATGGAGAAGGCTTTGGTCTGAAAGGATGGCTTTTTAATTCAACAACGCGTAAAACACCACTTCATTAACTTTACTTTTAGCGTCTTTCTTAATTAGGGCGGGAGCGGGGGCGCGCTGGGTGAGGCGACGAAGCCAGCAGTGATGACCATCTCTTTCCTTCCTTATTTCCGAAATGAGTTGAGGGAGCGTGGAAGCATGTATGGTAACACTGGCTCGCGACCATCTCGCTTTTGCCCTTTGGAAAGCTTTGAATGGTTTGTAAGAAAGCTCTTTCCCAGGAGAGAGGACTCGGTGGAAGTTCACTTAGCAAAGCCATGGAGGGCGACACCGAAGCTCCAGGACGTGGCTGTTTGCCTGGTGCTGCCCCAGAGAACAGAGTGGGGAAGCGAGTTCTGGCCCTTCTGTTTAGGGGCGCCCTCCTTTCCCGGCCCGTTCCAGAGGACAAGAGGGGCGCCTGGGAAACTCAGCACGACCTGGATTAGGGACAGTGGGGACGAGCATCGTGTGTGAGTCTGTTATTGAAAATACGTCACTTATAAAAAAGAAAGGATTGGTTGTTTAAAATCTGGGGGGCCCTGGATGAGTAGTGAGTGTACTATTTAATGTAAGCAGTGGCTCTGGACTCCCCTGGCTGCTTTTTTTTTTTTTTTTTTTTCAGGAAAGAGGCAGTTGTACTATTAGGAGGGCATGGCTGGGGGGTCATCCTTGCCCTGGACCTATTTGGACGAGATAATCGTGAGCCAGTGTTACTCAGTCACTGAAACGAGGACTACCTGGAAGGCCAGCAAAAGACATTCACATGCTTTTAATTCCATTTCCTATTGAGAAAGTGACTTTCTCTCTCTCTCTGCTTTTTTGACATAAACAGCCAAGAGCATGTCCTGCAGTGTGGTAATTTGTTTATTGTAATTTATCATATGTAAGATTTTAAGCACATACATGGGAAGTGGCTTCACAATTTTAAAAACACACATTATCCCTCAGTAGAAAATATAAAGTCAGATGACATCATATGGCACTAAAAATACTTGAAAATATTGGGTTTAATTTGTTCACATCTGGTTAAAATAAAAATGCTTTTTTTTTTTTTGCCTAGTGTAAACTCTGAGAAAAGCACATCTTGCTTCCATACAATAGATATGCATAGAATTGGTGTCACCCTTGGTATGTTGTATACACAACATACTTTCATTGTCATCCTCTTAAATATTTTGACAGCCTGCTTTTTAAAAAATCAAATTTTAATTTATTAAAGGAGTAACTTATTGGAGAATTAGAAATGGATATCTCCTTCAAACGGCCCTAAACATCTATCTATGAGCTCTAACAATGAGCCAGGTGTTAATTTAAATGGTTCAACAAGAAGGGACCCAATTATATTGCATCTACAGAAAATGGGTGGTCCCTGAAAGGAAAGGTCTGTTTCTGCATAGCCAAAGGAATGGCATGCCATAGAATTAAAGAGCAACCTCTGAGATGCTATTTCAGATATTTTCCTGTTTTTTATAGTTCTTTTGTTATGGTTTATTCTGTTTCTAACATGTTTTTGATTACAGTATTTATCATTGTTTCCATGATTATTTTTACACTGTGATTTAAATGCTTATATCCACTCTCCTACACAGGCTTGGACCACTTTTGCTTGGACTGTTTGTTGGTTTGCTTCTCCTTACACAAACTCTTGCCAAATAATAAGCTACAAATTGATATACCAGTACTTGGGTTGAAACAGAGCTGCTAGATTTTATTTTTTTAAATACATTTTTATTGATTTCAGAGAGGAATGGAGAGGGAGAGACAGAAACATCAATGATGACAGAGCATCCTCCATCAGCTGCCTCCCGCACGCCTGGGAACTGAGCCCCAACCCAGGCATGCACCCTGACTGGGAATGGAACTGAGATCTCCTGGTTCACAGGCCAATGCTCAACCACGTGGCCACACTGGCCACTAGATTTATAGATTGGATAGTAAGAAAGCCAGCTTCCTGGCTTTTTCTCAAACTAACAAAACTGCCCTGCCTGGTCCAGGGGCTTCTTACTACCAATCAGTTTCTGATCATCAGTTTTCTAATCAAGCAACTGTATCTTAGTAACAATGAAATGCTTTAGCAGCCACAGCTGCTGGACCACTTACCCCTTTTTAGAATACCCACCACTCATGCCTACCACACCAGGGAGTGTGCACCTCTTAGAGCACTTAGCATATTTCCACTTCATGTCCATTTCTTATCCCCTACTATTCAGTTGTCGGATCCCATCAAGATGCCAAGGGAATTCATAGTACTTACATTTAGATTTCCAACACTGAGCACATTTTTAAACTCAAGAGTTAACTACTGAAAATAATTAGTACAGCAGTGCATGTCACTGTTTATCATCTGCCAAAGAGCTGCCATATAATGGTTCTTTCAATTATTACAATTAAACATCTGCCTCCACCATTTTACCCAGTTTCCATAATATATCTTTATGGTGCTACGAAAATTAGATAAACCTGCTATAACACTGCCAGTGATCAGGCAGATCTTTTTCTCCTGTTCTTTAAGTATCGATTTTGCGTAAGAAAATATCCCACTCAATATTAAAGGCTCGGATTGTTTATTGCCATTGAAGTTCTGATTTCTGGTTGGGAACTATATAGTTTGTTTGGGCCAGACAATTATTTTATTCTGGAGTCATTTGTTTCCTTTGCTTGTGCAAATGTATGTAAGTAATTATAAGGTATTTTTATCAAGACTCAGATCACACTTCGTATGTAAATGTGATTGTATCAGTCAAGATAGGTTAGGTTATGCTGTGGTAACAAACAACAACAACCCAAAACTTCTATAGATGAATAAAAATGTCTTACTCTCACTATATCACAATTTCAGGTCACCTACAACTCTGCTTCGTGTCTTTTTCACTTTGACAGGCCGGCCTAATGGAGCAGCCACTGACAGCAATATTGTTGGTCACCCCAGTGAGGGAAAGAGAACTCGGGAGGGTCTCAAACCGGAATTAAATCCTCCAGCTCAGTACTTATCTGTGTCACTTCTGCTCTCAACTCATTAGCCAGAACCAGTCATGTGGCTCCACCAATCACAAGAGGACAAGGAAGTGCATCCTACAATATACCCAGAATATCCTATATAATAAAAGCCTAATATGCAAATCCACCAAACAGCAGAACTACTGGTCGGCCGGGGGCGGGGCTGGCGAGTGGGCAGCACCGGGCCAGCCAAGGCAAGTGCCAGCGGGCAGAGAAAGGGGAAGGCATCAGGGGGCGGTGGTGGAAGGGCGATCGGGGGCGGGGCTAGCCACTCGCTGACTGGTGCTGTCCCCTGATCAGCCCACGGGTTGCCTCCCGCAGAGGGAGGCCAGACTGCTGCTTAGGCCCACTCCCTGCAGGGCACAGGCCTAAGCCATCAGTTGGACATCCCCCAAGGGCTCCTGGTCTGCCAGAGGGCACAGGCAGCGCAGGGTTTAAGGACCCCCCCCCCTTCAAGTGCATGAATTTTTGTGCACCAGGCCTCTAGTTTGGCAAATAATAGGCTGAGGAAGCATGGACATATTACATGTCACTCTAGATCTTATGAAACAGAGAGCATTTTGATATTTTACATGAAAGCTGTAGAGCTTAAGTATGGAAATAGAGGCTGGACAGAAATATAAATTCTATAGCAGTTTCACATTATGAAATAAGCACATAAACAAGACTAAAAAAATGTGACTGACAAAGAATATTAGGAACCCAGTTTTTGAACATTTCTGAGTTTCACAGAGAAAGGACTGATTATAGAGGTATATGGTTTAACCAGTTTTTCACGTGGTTATAGGACATGCTCACATGTTCTCTCCACCTCCTTTTTCCACATACACTCCTCCCTCGTCTTCACTTTCCTCTTTAGACTGTGCTCATCTTGGTGCCTCCGTGTGTCTGCGTGCCTGAGCTGAGGTGACGAGGGATTTAGCATTCCTCGCCTGACCTGTTTTCCATGGTCATCTCTTCACTTTCTATTGATTTTGTTTTCCTTCAATATTTCTTCTTTTCTCTCCTGTTGGAGCAAGTTTTATCCTTTTGCTTCATCTGAGCACTTGAAATAAAGTTAAAATTGAAATTCAAGTTCAGCAGCATAGCTGCTTATCACATAGCAGCTTTAATAAAAGATTTCATAGAGAAGAATTTTATGGATTGTTAACCAGATTCACTGAGATTATACTGGGATTCCAATTAATTCTATTACTGTGCTCTGCCTATTCTTACAGATTTTTGGAAGTGTTGCTCTTGTTGTTGTTTTAAATGGAGGCCATTAGGCCACGTGCAAAAATACAATCAGATGACTAAATGTCTTCCCTTGTGTTCTGAAGCTGCCTGGGGCAAAAATTCAAAGACTGTCCACAAGGGGCTAAGCGGTTTTTGGTAAGTCAAAGGACTTGAGACCATGATCTTTTCCCCTGTGCTCTTCTTCCATGAGTTGCCAGCAGACAGCACAGCGCATCTGTGAAGCTGCTGGAATATGAGGAACTCTGAATCAAACTCTGTTAGGGCCGGCAATATATAAGTTTTGTGACTGGATTTAACTACATTTACTTTAACCTAATAGCTAGAGGTTTGCAGATTAGCACTTAATTCCACCTGAGGTTGACTTGGGCTCACACTTCACCTTGGCCTTGAGAGATGGTCTTAAGCTTCATCTGCAAACCTTCAGTTTTGATTTAAAAGTGATATTTCTGCAGCAACCTAAGCCCAGTGGATTGGTCTCTTTTTCTAGTGATCCCCTCCCACCCTCCGATCCCCCACACACATTGTCTTTAAGCCAGTCGTTTTTTCCTGAATATTCTTTATGGAAAGTTTTTTCCCTCCTAGGGTAGCTTGTTGCCTTCCAATCCATTTGAATTGACTCCCCTTGGGTTGTATCACATCTGTCCTGTGTGATGCCTCCAATCGAATCAGGTTGCCAGGGACCATGATGAAATCTGCCTGAGCCCTGCCCTCCCAGAATTCAGCGATGGTGGAAAAATGCTCCCCCCATACCCCCTTTTTTATGTTCTGGGAAATGGCTTACCACAAAGAGCCACCTCCCTATATTTCTCTGATAAAATTCGAGGTCCATTCCTTCTCATGACTTCATAAGACTCACAAATGACTCTCTTGTTTACCTATGTCAAGGCCAAACACAGATCTTTCCCTTTCTGCCTGAACGTGCTGACAAGACCAGACACAGACCCTCCAACTTTCCATTCTTTGTCTCATGAATGAATAGCTGAGATTAGAACTGTTTGTCCCTCTGAAACTTTCTAGACACAGAGAAAAACATTTCCTGTTCAGCTAACTGACCTAAACTTCCCCTGATTGCCAAACAATGTCAACTGTAAGTCACCCCACCTGTAACTTACGTGTTCCTCCCCGTAAAAGTCTAGTGCAAGATCACCCCGCAGAAACACTGTGATGGTCAGATTGAGGGTGCTCTCCCTATTGCTAGAGCCGGAATTAAATCAATCATACTTGTCTGGTTTATGTCTTTGATAAAACCTTTCTTTCTTTGGAATCTAGTCTCTCTCTCTCTCTCTCTCTCTCTCTCTTTTCATCTTCATTAATAGCTACCATAGACACTGATGTGAATTGATGTCATGGATCTGTTATTTAACCATGAAATAGTTATTTCTAAGAAAATTTTTATATCTAACATCTTTGTCTGTAAGGGAAATCCTAACACTCTACCACAATAACTGAGCAGTGTTTAAAATCCTTCAAATTGTACAGCCTTATTATTCAACTTTTTCTTAGGTTGTTTTATTTTCTTCTATTAGTGAAATGAATAGCCCTTTTACATAAGAGTATTCAACTTAGGGATAAATGAAAATGCTATAAAATTGCCAAATGGTCAGCATACGTGCTTTCATAACATGACGTATATATAATATCTTAGCTATTAAATACTCAGCCAGATTCTCTGTGCTATACCATGGGATTAATATATTTTCCAGAGCTTTCAAGTTAGTAATTTGCCTGCTGGGTTACACTACCTTCTAAGTTAGGCCAATAGGACAGATAAATAATTTCTAAGATGGAGACCCAAGATGGGTGCTTTCGACAATTGGTATATCTTACAGCTTAAAGACTTTTTAGGAGAGGGAGAGAGGAGGGAAAAGGGGAGCGGGGGAGAAACCCTCTTAGGAAAGAGCCCTGTACTTTCCCTTCCAGAATGATTCCCTGATACAGGCCAATGTGCATAATACCAAACATTATCAGGGGCAGTCTGACCCTGACTGAAAATTGTCTTGCTTCTTTCCATTTGCAAGGGAGAGGGAGGGAGAAAGGGAAGAGGGGGAGAGAGGGAGGAAGGGAGGGAGAGAGAGAAATAGAGAGAGAGAGAGATGGAGGGAGAGAGAATTCATATAAGATTAGAAAACTATGGCTTGGAGGTCTTGTGAAATTCATATTCTGTAAGCATGGAGTATTCATAGGCAAGGACACATTTAGACACTAGACAGTTCACACATGTGCATAAAGACAGATTAAATCTCTAGCTTGAAGTTTTGATATCTACAATAAATTTAATAAGGCTGTTTTAAAAAGGAATGCAGGTCAACAGTGTGGTTAAATGATTTGAAGAGGAATGTAGGTCAACTTTGTACACCATGCCTCATTCACATGGACCTGCCACAGTTGCAGAATATGAGACCTATGAAAATGCATTCTATGAATTAACTTATCATTGATTATCATACTGTATATTTAATTGTAACTAGACCTATAGGCAACTACAAAATCCCCCTCCTTCATCTTGATAATGATTTTACTGTAGTATATAATCTGTGCTTTGCATATTACTATGATATATATCCACTTGGATTCAGAGTTCTGTTGTATTTACAAGTAATTCACCTTTAACTCACCTATTTTACCTTGAGACCAAAAACATGCATTTTGAGATGACTGGATGCCCATGACTGTGAAATGACATAAAGGGATTTAGAGCCTTGTAGGGAGAAAAGCTATAATGGACTAGTCCCTGGCTTTATCTTTAAGCAGCTTCTAGTGGGTTAATCTTTCCCCCTTGGATAAGCCATGCAAAGACATTAGAATTGGTTACCTCTAAGTGGCAGAAGAAAGCTGTCAGTGAATGGAATGAGTAGTAATTATAATCACCACTGTTCCAAACCAGAATAAATCCTATCATCAAACAGCTTTGGGGAAGAAAGACTAGATCTGAAACTTAAGTAAAGTTTTCAGTCTTCTTAAATAGGACTATCTTGTGAGTTTTACTTATTTTCCCAAATTTAAAGCTCCCCGTTTCCAATTCCTCCACCTGGGGATATATGGTCCTTTTTGGAAGACAACAAGGAAAGAAAAGCTAGATAGATATTGAATTGGATGAGAAAAGCTGATGGCTGATGAAAAAACATTCCTTATAAATTATGATAAATACTTCAAAGGTGGATTGTGGGAAAAATAGAGAAAAATTTAATTGTTGCTAGACTAAATTCAAAATCCAAGGTAGTCCTGGAGCATAGAGGTTAAGGTCACTAACCTGGGAGTCAGATTTCTTGGGTTCAAATCCCAGATTCATGTCTTACCATCTCCAAAATTATTTAATGTGCCCGGGCCTTAGTTTCCATAACTACAAAATTATACATTAATAGTACCTTCTTCAAAGGATTATTATGACAATTAAATAAGCTAACACATTAAGAGTATTAATAAGTATTTTCTAAAAAGTAATGAACTCCAGAAAGCTGATGGCACCTGATGAATTCATTGGCAATATGGATTCTGGAGCTGAGTTTTGAGTGTTGCCTCGCTGGCTGTAAGTATCTCTATTTCTCTACTTGTATCATGGCATTAAATAGCCCTGGAATTCTTTGCTTCTCAACCACAATAATAGCACATCTTGGATTCCTATGTGGCCCTGTACAGTTGTTTACAAGCCTACTTTTATTATAATCACTTAGATTAGGTGAAATGTTATTTGGAAAGCCTTTCAGTTTATGTTTAAGTATTGTGATTGGTTCTCTGGCAATTTAAGATTTTTAAAGATTTCAATTCTCTAATTTGATATTTAACTTTGGTTTGTAAACAGCATTTTACTTTCTTCCCAGACCTCCAAAAGTGATTTGATTAACAATTCAGGAATAGATGACGTATTTTAAAAAATGAAACATCTTTACTGAGAGGGGTATCATCAGCAATTTAACTCTAGGGCTGTCAATATGATTTTGATGTGTTTACCATTAATCTGGTATAAATGGAAAAACACAGTTCTTGGAAAATACAAAGTACATTGTTGTGCATTTATTCAGCAAATATTTTCTGAGCACCAGCTGCATACTGGATCTTGTGCTGACTGTTTAGGATATCTGAGGTGGACAGAATAGATACACCAGACCACCATTATACATAGTCCATAAACAAGTATATTTTAGTGTTGTGAAGAGCTATGAGGTTGAAAAACGGATTGCTGTGGGGAAAATTACAAACAGAGGATCTAATGTAACATTGGGTGGTCAGGGAAGGCCTCTGAGGTTTGAAGAATGAGAAGAGGCCAACCATGTGAACAGTGAGAGGAGAAGAATTCCAGGCAGAAGACCCAGCTTGCACGCTGAGTATCCATCCACCTACCACTCAGAACCAAGGGTGTGCAGAGTAGTTCTCAAATAACTAAGTGATTTAAGAAGAGTCATATGCAATTTATCTCTTGGCCTGGTACCACATACGTACAACAACAATCATCAGCAACACTATTAACCATACATTAGGGAAACACAAGTGGAAATGTTGACATATTAAAGTGCTTGCAGAGCATCTGTGAGAACAATATCACTGCATATTGCTAACCCGAAGAGACAAGTCTTCAGAGAAACTTGAAGCTCCTACAGCACCCTCCCTGGTGTGAGGATCAAGCAGTGTTATTGGAAATATATGGCTGAGGTGGAAAGGAGATAAATTGTTCCAAAACCTTGGAGAATTGAGATCAGAACACAAAATATGTTTAAGAGCAAGTCAGGTAGCAGGAAATCATGAAGGTAATGAAAAAGTCTGTGAGAGTCATAAATAACCAGAAAGACACATTCTAAAAAGTCTTGCTATTTGATATGAAATTTACCTTAAAGAATTGTGACCTAGAAATTTGCAGCACTTCTGTTCAGCTCTAACTTCCCACATTTTTCTGAACTCTGTCATGACCTTGGCAATGGCTTGTAGCAGCTAGATTGACCAGGGTGAAAGAATGTGGAATCTTGGTACAGATTTGAGGAAACGGGTTAAAAACACACACACCCAAACAATTCTATTGTTCATAGTATCCTGAACTACTCAGAGCTACATAGTATTATATGAAAGCATATCAAGTCCACAACCAATAATTTAAGTGTAGCCTACAGGGTCCCTCTAGGGCTTCACTGTTCCATTCAGTAGCAAGCATGTCAAACTCAAAGGCTAACACGGGCCAAATAAATGAGGCATGCGGCCTGCGGGCCACGAGTTTGACATGCTTGCGTAGCCACTAGCCAGAAGTAGTTATTGAGCAATTGAACTGTGGCTGGCTGGTACAAAAATGGGCTCTAGGTGCCACAGACACATGAGATTTCGAAGTCTGAATACAGGAAAAAAAGAATGTAAAATATCTCATTAATAAATTGTATGATGTTTGATTAAACTGGATTAAATAAAATATTGAAAATTAATTATACCTGTAATTTTTTTTTATTCAGCGACTTTAAAATTTAAAAATCACATATTTCACTAGCATTATATTTCTATTGACAGCTCTGTTCTAGGAAATGTGAAAAATCACCTCCCTCATACGTGTTCCCTAAACATCCATTCTAAATGGTTCTGTCAAAATGGATGGCAGTGGTGTCAAAGGAATAACAGGTGGCTACACAGCTATGGGTTTAGGAGGAAGGTGACAGATGGATGTGACGGTTACATAGTGCTGAAAAAGTTGATGCTTGGTAGCAGACTCATCAATAAGTGTTGGAGGAAATTACTGATGTGCTCTGTAGATGTTCCCAAAGAAGGAAATGGGAAGAATGAAAACAAAACAAAACAAAAAGACCAAATCACTACTTCATCCTGTGCCCAGTGACTGAGGGGCTGCAGAATATATTATCCTTCAGATTGTTTGTGTTTTTTAAACAGGAGAGCATGCATAATTCTCCAAACCTATACCAACCTCCCTCTCCCTCTTTCTCCAACAACAAAGCAAGCAGAAAATAAGCCGTTACAATCCGGGGTTAAGGCCTCCAGTATGTATTCTGCAAACTTCATGACAATAGCCCCACTTCATGTAGACTGTGCAACAGATGTTGTTGATGTGTAGCGGAGCTGAGGATAGAGACAACACTATTATATCTTCATACTTGGCTGAAGATACAGCCTTGTCCCTTGAAAAGATCTGTGTAAATGTACATGCCCTTAGCAAACTAGCTTATATGTCAGGCTTCAAAGTGACCAGATTGTACACTTACTGTTTTACTAATCCTCTGGCTTTCTCTATTTTTAAATGGTTATAGAAAAGTCCATTTTGGAATATTTTGCCCTTGGCTTTAACACTTGGCAGAGGAGTTCACTGTCCTCTGTTCTTCCTTGTGTAAGTTATAAAGCTGTTTGTCATCTCTAGTATCCGGAACACCTGCTTTTTTAAAAGAACTGCTGGCTCAGGGAAAAAAGAACATAACTTATTTTTATGCAATAACTCGCCAGCTCAAGACTTTTAAAAACCCTGCCTGAAATGGTACATTTTCTTTCTCCTTAATCAAACAAGGTATTTTAAAAATCAAAATTTTTTATTTTACCAGTTTCCTTTTGAGATAAATCATTGGAAAGCAAGTCACAGACAGTTGGGCAAACCCGAGAAAGAGCCTTTTGCTCATAACAGGATGCACAAGGGAAGAAAAACACAGACAGGCAGTCACCTTCCAATCCAGTGAGAGGTTTTTCTAAGGAGGGAACATGTTTAAGAGTTTAAGACCAAGAAGATGAGGGAGGCTCTGTTACTCCTTCATATAAACAGTAACACCTTTTAGATCCCACGTTCAGTGTGGATCTGTTGTCTTTGCCTGCTTGGCAGACCTTCTGTCTTCTTGTAAAAGCTATTATCTTTTTCTTCCGGAAACTCCCTCTTCCTCAGTTGATAGATTGGTTTATTGTTTGACCTGCCTCCCTTGCCATCAGGTCAGGCACATGACCAAGACTAGCTGATCAGTCTCTCATCCTGTTGGCCACAGTGATTGCACAGGGATGAGGTGACTGAAATAGAGATATTCTTTCCTGTTCTCTTAGGGTTTGGGGTTATTACTCGCTGAGAGTAATGTAAGGCTAGGGCAGCTGTGGCTGCCATCTTTGCCACCCTGAGGGGACAGTCTGATTGAGAATGAAGCCAATATAGAGAAAAGCAATACTTAGAGGTCTGACGCAAAGAAAATCTTGATGAAAAATTGAAGCCCCTGGATTTCTTATGTACATGATCACAACATTTCCACTCAGCTTCTCTTTTCAGCATAAGGTCATTTGAGCTGGGTTTCTGTCTCTTGTAATCAAGATTCATAACTAATACACGATGTTTAAGTGCAAATAAAAGCTGTAAAAAAAAAGGAGAAAGGAAGGAAAAAGAAAAAATAATAAGGGCCTCCCAAAATAGGTGAAGAAAAGAAGAAAACTAGGAATGATTAGATAATTTCTCTTCTTATTTTCTCAGTGTTAGCAGAAGTTACACACGCACACAAATGTACACATGGAAATTCTAAAGAGAATATCAAACTTAACTTACCCACTATACTTGGACACCAACTAAAACATTGCAATAATATTAACTGTTCCTGGTATAGGAGGTAGTTTGCATGCAAAAGCAATTTTTTGAACCATAACTCTCAGCTCTTTCCATTTTGTTTTCTCTATTTCTATCATTTTTAAATTAAAATTGTATTGACTATTTTAAAAATTAGTAAACTAATATATACTCATTTTTAAAATATATAAGTAGTGAAGAAGTCAATTCATTAAAAAATAAAAATCCAAATGTCACTTTTCAAACCTCTTCTTCAAGTACATTGAGTGTACACTTCCAGATCCTTTCTCTTGCATATATCAAAAACAATTCTTTTTCTTTTAATATGGAACCAATATAATTCTTTATTTTAACAATTAAAAGCATTTTATGGACATCTTTTCATGCAAAGACATATAGGCCCACTTCATTTTATTTAGTGCCTGACTAATATATCAATCAATGTATTCAAGGACATTTAGTCTGTCTCTAGTTTTTTATTTTCTTTTGATTTTGCTATTAATTCCAATAATATAACGAACGACCTTCAATACATTCTTAGCCTTCCTAAAATGATGAGGACTTTTATTATTGTTGCAGCAGTTTCCTAATCACAAACTATGAACTAAAGGTCAGGACAAGGGCCTGTTAAACCTTCATCTTGCACACATCCTTATGTCTATACACACTGGGTGGGATAAAATAGGCAGCAGCGAGGCAGGATTGGAAGTGCCACATGAGAATAAATACCAACATGCATTATCTGACCCAGGAAGGGTGAGGTCTGCACCCACAATCACACACGCACATTGCCTTCTCTTGTGTTGCTGCATGACATTCAAATCACGCTCCAGGCTTACAGGTCTTGGCAGATGACTGGCCTCTTAACCTACATCTCTTGCCATTTTGATTGTTAGCTTCTGTCAATTGCCACACAAGACAGTTAGTGAAACAGTTCTTCACCTTCAGGCAGATGTGTGCTGTCCATTTGTCTAGATCAAGAGGCTTACAAGCACCTCTAATTCTGTACTCTGTCGGGGCATTGGGAGTCCTGCAAGGATTGACAATACAACTGCTTCTCTTTAATCAGCCCAGTGGACAGGATTCACTTACTTTACTTTCAAGGAAACTTCTAGAATTTTAAAAATAGTTTAGTTATGTATTTTTGTCTTGGTACCATTAGTAAACCCACAGATTGTATCAGCCCATTTCGGGGGTGTCTGCATGCAAAAGGGGGGTGTTTATGACACTTCAGGTTACCAAAGCCTGACCCCAGTGACCTTCTCCCAGCAAGAAAACTTGGAAAAAAAATCCCTTCTTGTGGTGGTTTATCTCCTGGCTGAATTTCCTCTCCACTCGCATTTTTGTGACTGAGAGCAGGGGGATAAAAATGTGCTGATGGCCGTGCAGCCCTTGTTCCCAGATAACCCGAGCTCCACAGGATGTGCAGGTGCCTTGCCTGTGACCCCAGAGAGGCAACAGGGGCGACTTTAACTTCTGTTTTATTATTTCCTTCAGTTCTATTTTAAAAATAACAAAATAACATGAGCTGGTTTTGTAATAAAAATCTCCAGTTGTAGCAGATTTTTAGCCAAAAAACACTGGCCAATGAAAACAGCAAGCCCTGCTTCTTTGCTAACAAAGAAGACGAACTCCTGATGGCAGGTTCCAGTTCAACATTGCAAAGCAGAAGAGTGTCTGAAGCCCAGGGCTGGTACTTGACTGAAAAAAATGATGGGGTAGGCCAAGTTCATGTTCGGCATCAGCCAACTCTTTACTTTTCGGCTGCCCTCCTGCTATCAAAATAAGCCCTAACTTCTCTTGCCTCTGGAAACTGACTATCCACATCCTGGCCTGGGCTCCCTGGGACCACGCTTTGTTCTTAGATCTGGGCTGTGTCCATCGTTCAGACTTTTCTGTCTCCACCCAACACTTGCCACCAAAATGTACTTGTCTTGTGTCCCCCTCCCTTTGGGTCCTAATAGGATTTGGAGTGAAGCTGATAACATTATACAAGTGAGGTCACCAGTGGGTACATGTCTTGGGAAATATGTGCAGTTAAGAGCCTGCTCCTGAATCTGGTTAGGATCCTCTTTGTGCAAATGGAATGAATATTATGGTGTGGCTTTAAGGCACTTTCTTATGGAGGTATTCAACGACAGTTGCTTTTAGAAACTCCTCGAAGAACAGTATGAGGCAGCTCCCTATCACACCAACTTAGCCTGGTCTTCTGCCTTCTGCTATTCTGACAGGGAAATTCAAGGGCGATCCTAACAGAGCTGCACTATAACTTTGAAGTCCTTAGGTCTCCCCCCACAGCAGAGGAAGAGAGCTGTGCCGAGGAGAGTTCTCCACTATAAAGCAGGCTTTGGACGTTCTATAAGACAGGCCGTGAAAGATCTTGTTGTTTGAAATGTGTGGATTATACTGAAGACTTTTCTCGCACTTAGGTTTCACCTCCCCCATGGTTAACCTGTTTTTTAGAAGGCACAAGAGTGACCCGGTAAGCTAACTGCTCCTTCAGAACTCATTGGAATGCCTGCCATGTATGTTCAATAAAGGAGCTCAAAAGAAACACATGTCAGGTCCCATTGGGATGGGGAAGGAAGCATTGTTTCAAATGAATAAAACATTCAATAGTTTATTGTGTCTCTTGTCTTTTCACCTCAGTCCTTTTTTTCTGATACCTTTAAATTCACTGTTTTATACTATGATTTTTTCCCCTTTAAGTAGTATAGATTGTATGTAGTATCTCAATCTTATTTTCCAAGCTGCAAATGAAAATGCAGTATGGGACACAAGTGATTTTTGATTAAGATCATAGAGAGGGGAAGTTCATCTAAAGTTCTTATGAAGGCAATCTATTTCTCTGTATTTCTTAAATGTAAATAAAAATTCATTTCACAGACTTCAATGTTTTCTCTAAGTATTTTCATAAATTCAATTGATCATTCTATGGCTAATCTTTCTATTTCCATTGTGTTCTTTTATAAGGTAGTTTGGAATAGCAACTAATATTCTATTAACAGGAATAGATTTTCCTGCCTACTTAACTATTTTGGACACAGTATATATAAACACTTTCTTTGTAATTTTTCCATAGGTGAAGGCCTTTGCTCAATTTACTTAACTTTAGCACGACATAAAAGAAAATTTATAGGTACAATATTAATTCATCTTACATTCAGTGAAGTAGCTATTTGAAGGATAAAGAAGAATTGCAAACCTTGCTTTGGATTGAATTAAGTTATTGTAAATCATTATACAAGAAATATTTATTTGCTTTTCACTCAATTAAATATGTTCGTGTTCAAGTGAGAAGAATTACACAGTAGGGGAAAACTTCACATCTCAAAAAATATAATGAAAATGCAATTGCAGTTATAAATCCCTAATTAGGGGATCTTAGTATTGGTGACAGGACATTAGGAACAAGCTAATTGGCAATGTAAGAAAGACCTAAGGCAATGGGGGGATGTACAAATCAATAGAGTAAACAACTGGCTGACACTGGATAGATAAGAGGCACTTGTTTCTGAATAACCCTCTGAAAGCTGTATTTTCCCTGGTACTCAGACTGGGGAAGGCTGAATGCATAATGTGAAGGGGTGTGTAGGGAATAAATCCAGGGATTTTAGTTTGGGGCTTTGCCATGGTCCTAAATCGTCTCTATGGTCTCAACTCACCCTTCCCTCCTTTCTCTTCAAACTATCTGTAGAGGCAATAAAAATACCTGTCATTTTAGCATTTTGAGGCAAAGGCTTAGGAAGAAGGCAGGATTCTTTTCAATAATGTTTTTTAAAGAAAATATCCTAATGGCCTCGGTGTGTTTGGCTATGAAAATTGAGCCCCTCCCCACCCCTCCACCCCCACTTACTCTAAAAGGGTTCTCCACCCTGTGATGTAATTACTCTCTATTAGTCACATCTTCAAGAGACTTCTATGTTGAATTAATAGTACTTTCGCAAATGGTGGGGGGTAGAGGGGTGTGGGAGGATAGGATTGTTTTTTTCAGCTACTATGCTGCCCAGGGCCAGAGACACCATTTACTGCAATGTGGTCTGGAGGACACCATTCACATAGACGCCAATGTGAGCAGCGCCCCCTAGCTTTGTACAGTGAGGTAGCCCTCAGCGCTCCACAGAGTGGGAACAGGGAATGTGGAAGGGGTAGGTAAGCTGCCACACAGGCTAGGAAATTCAGGCAAAGAGATAAACCGGGAAAACAAATCCCTCTGGGATATTTGTAAAAAATAGGGGGAGGGGCACTGAGATTAGGGGATTGAATCCATTTATTTGGATAGTAAAGAGAAGGCTGAAAATGGGGGGCTAACGCTAGGGCAGACATTTCAAATATGTCTCCACAAGGACACATCCTCCCACATCGCCTATCTGTGATCCTCCTAGAAGAGACTGTCCAGAGTGCAGACTCAGCCTCTGTGAGGTAGGGAAGGAAATCAGGAGGCTCTCCCAGCAGGGTCACGCATGAATCCTATTTTCCTTAAATTCTTCTTTCTCGTTAATCTCAGTATATTGCAAAAACTAGAGAGCTGGTTCTCCTACCCAAAAAACACAAGTCTGAGAATTAGACACTGTACAGAGTTAATTCAAATATGCACATAAAGTTTAGACACTTATATTCTTAGAAAAGGATTCAGGCCCAAGCCAATTTGGCTCAGTAGATAGAGTGTAGGCCTGCGGACTAAAGGGTCCCAGGTTCTATTCCAGTCAAGGGCACATGCCTGGGTTGTCTTTAGACACTTATATTCTTAGAAAAGGATTCAAGCCCAAGCCGATTTGGCTCAGTAGATAGTGTTGGCCTGCGGACTAAAGGGTCCCAGGTTCTATTCTGGTCAAGGGCACATGCCTGGGTTGTGGGCTCATTCCCCAGTGGAGGGTGTGCAGAAGGCAGCCAGTCAATGATTCTCTCTCATCATTGATGTTTCCATCTCTCTCTCCCTTTTCCTTCCTCTCTGAAATCAATAAAAACATTTTTAAAAAAGAAAGGGATTCAGAAATTAGGTGGAAAAATCAGTTTAAGATATTTGGGTTTTAGTTTTATAAAGGTAAGTGTGTTTTTCCTCCATTCTAGCATAATTTCTCAAACAGATTTTTTTTGTTTCTTACATATAAAACTGTCTGGACCTTATAAACATAAGGTAATCAGAAAGAAAAACCATTGAACAATGATGGTGATGGACTTGGTATCAAGCTGAAACATTGGGACCCTCTTTGCCCTACAAGGAGCCCCTCCCTAACTCAGCAAAAGAAAACAGGTCTTTTTTTAAATTTTAACTTAAAAGATTAAAATTAAGGTACTCTTAGCTAATGTATCTGACTTAAAGTATTTTGCATGTAAAACAGCCAAGTTAGAGAAAGGCTCCTTCAGCTACAAGAACCACGTGACACCTCCAAAGCAAGCATTTCAAGGGGAAGTGCATCGTGGCGAGCCAAATAAGAAGCAGCTGGGCTCCGGCATTCCTCCCATCCCAGACACTCCACAAGTGGGAACCGAAGCGCCAGCTTTATGTGTGTGCCGTAGAGTTTATCTTTAAATAGTCTTTCCGTTAAATTCATCTTTCATCTATTAATAGGAACGTCCCCCTCCAAAACACACAACGGAGGTCTGAGCCTCAAAGGAATTGTGGAGAATCCTATTCTCTTGGGCTTCAATGACTAGGTGACAGGATGGGCATAGATCACCATGAAGAAGCATCAGTCCATAAACCGTGAAAATACAAACCTGCCACATTGGAAGTGAAACTAGGCAGTTCCAAAACCAAATGGCGTGGAAATAGGCAAAGCACTTGGTGGAAGGATTTTACCACAAGCCTAAATATCTGGAAGCTCATCCCCAAGAGTGACAGGATGTAAATGAAAGGCCAAGCATGCTTTAAGCTTGGTCCAAGAGAATGGGAAGATGCTTTCGATATTGTCACATTTGACCCTAACTACCTATTCATATTGTCTGCTACAGCACAGATGGATCAGCTGGTTGCCAAACTTCCATGCTGTACAGTTTGAATGGAAGTGAGTGCAGGAACAGAGGACTTGGGGTCAGGCGCTCAAGGCACAGTTGACAAAGAGTGCACCTTCATCCCATTTCCTGTTGCTCAGTAACAGCAATGTTGCAGTGTCACGTGACAGCAAATTTTTCTCAGGCTTCCTAAAATGCTGCATCTGGCCTGGCTGCCCCCTGCAAGGGAGGATCTTTGCATATGTATGTAGACAAACTCTTCATCTATGTGAGTTATGGTAGGCAGATGCAAAGGACAGCTTGGGGACTTTGCCATGTATACTGAGTTCAACCCACAGAGGAAAATGTGTGCTCTGTCGTCACCTACCCTCCCCGCTCCCCCCACTCACAACCACCACAGGGCCAGACCTATGGCACGGCACTGTGGCATGTGTCAGCAAAGAATGGCCACTTCTGCTGGGGGAGTGAGTGGTGTGACCTGACCATTGTGGGAGACTGTGCTGGGCCAGCACAGCCAAGGGTTCGGTGAGCCTGAGGGGGGCAGGCAAAGGATTAAAGAAAAGACAGACAAAGAGAATAAGCTGGGTCTAGGTGGATCTCCTGTGCCTGGCTGAGGCCACAGAGAGAGACCCAGAGGGCAAGCTGAGCCTTTATTTTATAGCCAGAGGTAAACAAGGTAGTGGTCACCATAGTTACAATGTTCTTGTGAGTTTCACTTGTTTTGGCAGCACTTGTTGCACCTCCCACAGCCCATTAGCTACCCAGTTAGGATCTAGGGAGGGTCATAAGGTCAAGCTTAATTATGCTAAGAGGGCTGTGCCCTCTAAGCTGGGACTTGTTTGTGGCTTTGCCAACAGGTCAGTCCAGGCTTAACCCTATAGCCACTCCCTCCAGGAGACACTTATTCTAGGCTTGGGCCATGCCCCATCCGCCTTGTGAGACCTCTGGGACTGGCCAGCACAGCAATGGTTAGACTTGCCCACCTGTTCAGGTTGTCCCAGACCAGCCCAGACCCTCAGTGGACCTCTCCCCAGTTTGCAAGATGATTGTGGTGCTGTGCACAGTCAGGAAGGTCTGAGTCGCTCTGTGATTTGCAGATACGTATGTGCTTCTGGGTGGGGAAGGAGACAATAGCCAGCAGCTGCACTTGGGCCATGTGGTACCACCCCAGATACCTGCTCATTGAGGGACTGCTCTTTGCTATGTAACATGGGAAATTCATGTTCTCCTCGACCTGCCAAACTATTCTAGGCCTGACATTACTCCAGTGATGGATGGCCTGGGTTATGAGTCTACCTGACTAAAACACATTTTGCAAAGCCAAATATTTCCATCAGTACAAAATAAACATGCTTGCCAAAAACTACAAACCCACAATTCCAATCTGTTAACACTTGTAAAAGATAAAGATTCAGAACAATTGGTTCCCTTGGATTCTTTAGTCTCCTGTGTTACCTTTACTATTGTTTTTAACTACCTTTCCGTTTGTGCTAGGACACCTCGGTAATCATCGATTTTAAGAGTGTCAGGATAGAGAGTTACCAATCTGGTCCCGGAGAGCAACTGTCAGGCATGGTGTGGAGTGATTTGTCCGATGTGGAACAATACATAATTTGGAACCAATGCTTTAAAGCTTTGTACTCAATAATACTTAAATAGCTACGCATGCTTTAAAATCATTGTAACTACAGCTATTCCAGGAAGCACGGGCTTCAGGTGTTTCTACGTCAACTACCACCTGAGGAAGAAATTTCTGATCTCATACTCATAATGCATATCAGAGGCCAGTTTATTCAGCTGACTGAACTAGACCTTCCCAGGCAGAAGAAAACTCATGTTGAATATTTTTTTGCGTGGTATCTGCTATTTGACATTACCACATCAGCTTATAAGCCATTGTTTTTTTCGGGGAGTCTTCATCTTGGGGCTGATTACTTGAGAAAACATGCAGTCATTTTCTTCTTTATTCTGAGCAATAAGAGTTCAGACATTTTGTTTATAAGGTTAACATGAAATCTACTCATCAGACTTGAGGGTAAGCTCCGTGGGGCAACGTGGTAATTAAATTTCTCTGAAGTTGTGGGTTCTTAGATGGCATGTCTCCCAAGGAGTTCAGTCCTGCAATCTTGTGATTACAAGAGTTTGCTCTGTGACCATCAAAGGGGTAGGTGTGTGTGTGTGTGTGTGTGGGTGTGTGTGCATGTGTGTGTAAGAAAATGACTCTCAAGCCTCCTATCTACATGGCTGTTTGAAATTCAGCTCATCAGGCTAAATTAAAAACACTCTTTGATGATCTAAATGTTTCTTTTTTGAACTGTGCTGATTAAAACAGGTCTGTTTTATAAATCTACAATACCTTTACGGAAATAGAAAGGAGGAGGAGCAGTAAGGGGTGTGAGGGCTTTCGTGTTTACATTTTAAGACCTTATTTATATGTGATTTTTATTATGTCACTCATTTAGTTAAATTAGAGGTGGGCGTAATGACAGCCAACTAATTTAATGTGTAAAATTTTTTCAAAGTCAAAGCCTGCGGTTTTGAAAATTATCTGAAAAAAATTTAATATCAGTTTTTCAATAGATCCTGTGTGATCTGATCATTTTCCTTTATTTACCCCACCCCTCCAAACTCCAGCCCACACATACACTCACACCAGGATGTCCAGATGCTGGGGGAACAGGGAAAGGGAAAGTTCAAATTTGTAAGTAGACACTGCGTGACATTAAGACTTTACTAAACGTTTAATATGAAAGTCTATAAATTAGCATCAAAAAAACATGTCTCAAATTAACTAATATGCAAGTGAAAAAATCCCAACACCTTTCTTAAATTCCTTAGGCAGTGGTTCTCAACCTTCTGGCCCTTTAAATACAGTTCCTCATGGTGTGACCCAACCATAAAATTATTTTCGTTGCTACTTCATAACTGTAATGTTGCAACTATTATGAATTGTAATGTAAATATCTGATATGCAGGATGGTCTTAGGCGACCCCTGCATATCAGAAAGGGTCGTTCAACCACCAAAGGGGTTGCGACCCACAGGTTGAGAACCGCTGCCTTAGAGGATTAACAGTAGATAGCAGGTACTAACAGTCACAAAGTGAAAGTAAGTTATATCTGATATATCTTCACACTGACTTTGGTAAAGATCTACTCTTAATAACACTGCTCTCTGATAATGAGTATTAATTTCTCTTTTTCTTTAGATACCACTAGGAAACCGCTTACATCCCTAGTACTCCAGTGCTGTTATCCTTAAACTCGACCCCCCACCAGACCATATTTCCTATCTGATGGCTATCCTTTCTTCTCCTTCCTTCCTTCCTTCCTTCCTTCCTTCCTTCCTCCCTCCCTCCCTCCCTCCATTCCTTCCTGCTTTTCTCATTGCAGTGGCTAGAACTTTTGCTACAATGTTGAATAAAAAAGGTGAGAATGAACATCCTTGTCTTGAGTCTTTCACTACTAAGTATGACATTAGCAATAGGTGCTTTGTAGATACATTTTATCAAGTTGACGTTTTCCCTCTATTCCTAGTTTGCCAAGGGTTTTTATTATGATTGGGAGTTGGATTTTGTCAAATGCCTTTTCTGCATTAATTGATATAATCATATAATCTTCTTTAGTCTGTTGATATGGTAGATGATTGATTTTCAGATGTTGAACCAGCCTTGCATACCTGGAATAAGTCCCACTTGGTCATGGTATATAAATATTATTACACATTTGTAAATTTGATTTGCTGTTTTATTGAGGATTTTTTTAACGTAAGTTCATGAGAAATATTGGCCTTTGGTTTTCTTTTTCTGTATTGTCTTTATCTAATTTGGGTATCAGGGCAATAGAAGCCTCATAAAATAACCTGGAAAATGTTCCCTCCTTTTCTGTTTTTCTGGAAGAGATTGTGTTAAATTGGTATTAGTTACTTAAATGTTTGGTAGATTTCTCCAGTGAAACCATCTGTGCTTAGAGATTTATTTTTCAGGCGCTTTTAAATTATTAACTCAATTTGGTGTTTGTAGGATTATTCAGCTGCCTATTTTTATCTTGGATGAGTTTTAGTAGCATGTGATTTTTAAGACCATTTCTTAAGTTGTCAAACTTATGAGCATAAAGTTGTTTGTAGTATTCCTTTATCATTGATGTCTGCAGGATCTGTTTTGATAGCCCGTTTTATTCCTGATATTGGTGATTTGTATCTTCTCTTTCTTTTTATCTTTGTCAGTTTTGTTGGAGATTTATCAATTTTATTGATTTTTTTAAAAAAGAATCAGTGTTTTGTCCCATTTATTTTCTCTATTGTTTTTCTGTTTTCAATTTCATTGATTAATGCTCTTATCTTTATTATTTTCTTCCTTTTGATGAATGGTATCAAGAGTTTATTTTTCTACATTTATACTTTTTATTTTAAAATCTAACAATTTATGAGTTTACATGATAGCAGTCCATAGGTATGAATTAACTGTGTTAAATACTGAATAATTCTTAAATTGGTAACAATGTTTAGGATTTAACTATTCATGGTGACAGAAGTTTAGAAAGAAAACAGAAAAATCAGTTAATTGGCAGATAATAGGTTAAGTTTCCATTTGAAGAGAGTCTGGGTATTTACAAGTATTCTCTCCTAATCTAAAAAGTCATATTTGAGGAAAATTTGCAACATAACTCTAAATCACTGTGCACAGATACGTTGAGCTAACAAAGTTCTATAAAAGGTCTTTCTCTCAAGGAAGGACGGGGAAACTGCAGAGTAGAAAATAAACTAGAAAGAAATGAATTACCCACACAGGAAAGAAGGGATATTTTAGCTTAAATATAGCTGGAAAATTTAGGTAGAGGTCTTACACAAGAGAGGGGAAAAGGCAGAAATGTCTGAGTCAGAGAAAGATCGCTCCCTAAAGAGAAGTGAGCTGCCAAAAAGAGCAGGGGTTTGCAACTCAGCTAGGCTGAGAATAAATGTAGAAAGAAAAGAAGACCTTTCTTTAAAAACATATAAGTTTTAAAAGAATTAAAGGGCAAAATAGAAGTAAAAATATTAGTTAACATTTAAAAGACTATGAAATGAACTTAAATTCCCTGCCCTCCTAAAGCTCGCAGTCTAACAAATTGATGTTATTCTATTGGATTGCTTAAAAACATATCTCACTTAAAATAGATGATCATATATTGGTTTACATTGTATTTTTTATTGATTTGAGAGAGAGAGAAACATTGAGATGAGAGAGGAGAATCAATCAATGTGAGAGAGGAAAATCAATCAGTTGTCTCCCGTACACACCCTGACCAGGGACGGAAACCAGCAACCTGGCCATGTACCCTGACCGGAATCGAACCAGTGAGCCTTTGGTGCACAGGAGGACACAACCAACCAAGCCACACTGGCCAGGGCCAGATATATTGGCTTACATTTTAATTGCTTAAGTGGGATAATGTTTTTAAAATTACAACTTTTAAATCGATATGAATCCCTGGAGTTTTAGCCAGTGTGTTTGCCTTAACAATTAGTCCTCTTGAACTATAATGTGTTGGGTTTTCTTAGCTGATAAGAAGCTGGTGTGCACCCTAGCCAGTGTGGACAATTATATTTCATTTTAGAAATTAGCTCTGAAGATGCCCTCCCTCTATTTTGCTTTCTCTTCCTCCTTCACCTTCCTAAATGTGAACCTTCCTCGGTGCTTCCTCCTCAGGCCTTTCCTCTTCTAGTCTTAAGTTCTATGACTTCTCCGTCTGGAATGTCTGTCTCTCCCTCCTTCCCCCTCTCAAAATCTGTCAAACTCCCAAGTGTATTTTTATATCCAGCTTAGAAGTCACCTCCTCTGGAAAGTCATCCTTAAACACTCATTCCCTCCAGTGCTCGTTCCATTCCTGTACGTATTGCTGTGCTAACACCTACGACAGCGCACTCTGCACTTCATTTTACACTTGCCTTCCTGACTAGACTTGATGGCAGAGACTGGGTCTTATGACTCTCATGTTCCAAGTTTCAGGCACAGGAAAAGTACTTGTAATAAATGCCCTTGAATGAATGGGTAGATATACAAGCTAGCAATGGCTATTTAATAACTATTCACTAAAATAGTTTTAACACATCCATAAAAATGCTCAGTATATTCAGAGTACATTTTCCTCCTGAAATAATAAAATAGTAGTTTAAAATATATTTTTAATAATTCACATACTTTCATAATATATAATTAGTGCCAATCAGTAAAGCTTAAACTTATGAAAGAATAAAAACCTAAGCAAGAAATGAATAAGGCCCTTTGCCTTAAAAAAAACAAAAAAAAGAATATCTATCAAGAAAATGAGAAGACAAGCCACAGACTTGGAAAAAACATTTGCAAAAGGCATGCATTATAAAGCACTAATATCCAAAATACAGAAAGAACTCTTGAAACTCAAAATAAAAACCCACAACTGATTGAAAATGGGTAAAAGACCTTATTAAAATAATGAGATATCACTAAACACCTATTAAAATGCTCAAAATCTGGAACACTGAGCAACACCAAATGCTGTGAGACTGGAGAGCAATAGGAACTCTCATGAATTGCTGGTGGGGGTACAAGATGCTCCAGCTACTTTGAAACTCAGTTTGGCCATTTCTTATAAAACTAAACATACTCTGACCATCTGATCCAGCAATCCCACTCCTTGGTATTTACCCAAAGGAGTTGAAAACTTACATCCACAGGAAAACTTGCACAGGGATGTTTATTCCTAATTGCCAAACCTTGGAAGCAACCAAGCTGTCCTTCCACATTTGAATGGATAAACTGTGGTGCATCCAGACAATGGCATGTCATTCAGCTGTACTAACACCTGTGACAGCACACTATAAAGAATGAGCTGTCAAGCCATGAAAAGACATGAAGGAACCTAAGTGAAAGAAGTAAAACTGAAAATGCTACATACTGTATAATTTCAAATATATGACTTTCTTTAAAAAAAGCAAAACAATGGAGACAGTAAAAAAGATCAGGGTTGCCAGGGCTTAGCGAGAGGAAGGGGTGAATAGGCAGAGCACCCAGGATTCTTAGGGTGGTGAAACTATATTGTCTGATACTATAATAATGGACACCTGCCATTATACGTTTGTTAAAACCCATAGAACTTGCAAGGATCATTGTGAACCCACATGCAATCTATGGACTTGTGTGATAATGCATCGATGTAGGTTCACCAATTGTAAGAAGTGTCTCACTCTGGTGAGGGATGCTGATAGTGGGAAAGATTGTGCATGTGGTGGGAAGAGTATATGGGAAATCTTTGCCCTTTCTGCTCAATTTTTCTGTGAGCCTAAAACTGCTCTAAAATAAAGTTTATTATAAAAAAAATCTGGTCTACGTTTTTTGAGTGTAAGTAATTAACATAAAAAAGACAACACTATTATAACACAGTGTAGGACCTTCCTACTCGAAGCATATCTGTGGTCCAGCTTCAAGGACAGCACCTGGGAGCTCGCTAGAAATGTGTCCACAGGGTCTCAGCCCAGACCTACTGAATCACAAATTCTTTCTACAGGTCATTTGCATGCACATTAGAGTTTGAGACGCAGTGCTGTAGAAGACCAAGACTGAAACTAGGAGCAAGACAGCCAGGTTCTTTTCTTACCTCATCCACTCCCAAGGTGTTTAGTACTGGGCAATGTATTGAAAGTGCAGGTTCTAGTTTGTAAATCAAGAGGGTTGGCACGGGTCAGAGGTTCTCACGGTGTCATTGCCAGAGCAGCGGCATCACCTGTACTTGCTGAATCAGAAACTCGGGGGTGAAGCCACCCACTGTGTTCTAACAAGCCCTCTCCGTGTTTCTGATGCAAGCTAAACTTGAGAACCACTGGTTGATCTCTAAAATCCTCTTCAATGTGAATATTCTATGATCATTTGGGAAAATGTAAATGTTATGAGATGTGTGTGTGTGTGTGTCTGCGCACGCACACGCATACTTGAAGATAAATATTTATGCACTTTAAACAATTAACTAGTATTCTTTTCATTTTCAGATTGTGCCCTTACCTACTTCAAAGTATTTCTTATATTGCTAGAAATTTCTATTGAATTTGTCAAGTAACAAAAGCAGATTCCTTAGACTCTAATATAAAGGCAACCATTGATTTGAGGACACCCTTCAGACAAGGAAACTCTGAGCTTGCTGCCCATTAAGAGATAAAGATTTAATCTGTCTTAATGGCTTTCCCCTCCCTTTTTTGTAATTAGAAAACCACATATTTTTAGTGCCAGGATGGCTGGCTAGGGTCATTTTCATTATCATAGTTTCCACTGAATGCCAAGTATGCTTCTTTCATCCAATAAGAAAACCTGAAAGAAAGCAGATAATGTAAACTCTAATTTGGGGTAATCACAGAAAGAACCCCATGTCCACACGCTGAATTGGGAATCATGAAACAGCTGATAGGATTCAGTAATGAAACATGAAGGCGATAACTTCTTGTCTGGTTCGAGCAGGAGGAGAGAATTTGGCTTCATTTGAAATCCTGTCAAGGACAACAAAGATAAGCACTATTTTTAACTCCCACTTTTATCGTAAGAGAATTCACAGTGTAAGAATCAAACAGCATTTTGAAAAAAAGGGGAAAGTGGGCACATAATCCAGGGGCTCAGATTTCATTATCGTATAGTTGTTAATATTATTTGGGGGTTGAGGGAGTCTACATTCCAAGGTTGTGGTGTATGGAGCCATGTTCCCATTCACTCCATGAGCAGAGCACCCACCAACAGAACTCCAAGCACCCTCTTTCCTGGGGTCTGACTCTGAACTATTTCCCACAGACAATAAAACAGTAGCAGGGAGATGATGCATTGGCGTACTTTAGGCTTAATTTCCTCAGCCATTTCATCTCTGAAATGCAGGCCCTAGTAACTCATCACAGTGATATCAGTTGCTGGCTCTGACATCTACCTCAATCATTTAGATTGTAGCCACAACACTGTCATTTTTCTTCCTCCTAAAGATGTGCATTCTCTTGGTCTTTTGAGCCTTGATGAATAGAGCAATTCCACCAATATTTTTGGCCAGATTTTCAAAGGAACAGCCTTCATTTTAATGAGATAAAATTAGCTTTTGGCCTCCTATTTTGAAGGAAACAATTTACTGGCTTTAAGCATAAATCAAACAGAAGCCTTAAAAACAGGAAACTCTGAAAAGGCAAGGCCCTTGAAATTCTGGCCTAAATGTGTTGCTGATAGCAATAAATCAATAGGAAGTTGATTTTCTATAAGGTATCTACCTGTCTAACCCACTCTAACTTCCTAAAGGGGATGATGTGTTTGGAATTCAAGGGTTCAGCTTGGACCAAGAGTGAGGTGTGTAGTGGGACAAAGATGTGACATTGAGGAAAGCTGTTGAAATCAGCTGAGAATATGCTCAGAGAGGCATTCATCCCCAAAGAATACACTAAGTAGATGAGAGAGGGACAGGGGAAATAGACAGGAAGGTAGGATAAAAGAAGTAGAAGAGATGGAGGATGAAATAGAGACAAAGAGGATGACAACAAGATGGCTAGGAGATGAGAAAAGAATAACAGAGTGAGAGTTTGGGAAAGGAAACCTGAGAAAGAGCCCTAGATAGAGAGGCAGCAGAGATGGAGAAATGATAAAGGGGAGAGGGGTCAGGTAGGGGTGGGGTGTGTATCTTGGGAGGGTCTTCATGGGTGTGGTTCCAGAGATTGTGTCTAATGAGTCATGATAACTGCGTGGTAGGCAGCCTACAGATGCTTCTCCCCAGGATATGTCTGGCAAATGCATCACTGGCAGGGATGAAATTAGCTGAGAGCCATGGCTATTCCCCTGAGACACGTCGTTTCCTAGCGAAGGGAAAGCCACAAGGTGAAATTTCTCTGCTGCAGTCATTGGAAACTAGTAAGAACAGTCAGAGGGAGGATTCTACTACAATATCGTCACATCCCAATTAGCCTAGAAAAATGCCTCAGCCCTAGATAATTGTTTTCCCCATCACTCTTCCCGGAAAGGCTATGCTAGTGCACGTCCAGGACGTCCCCCTGTTGTGACATACAGATCCCTGTCACAGCCTCACTCCCAGTTTTATGTGTCCTATATGATAAATGTACACTGCATTTTTCTAACATTTATTTTTTGGACATAGGCCTAGTGGGAAATTTGGGGAAAGAAGTCCAAATATTTCTCTAGTTTTACCTATAGTGTAATAAAATGTAATTTATCTCTGTTCAACCCTACCATAAATGTATAGTATATATTTATTAATCTTTTTTGTTATGTCTAGGCTATACATATGTACGTTTACTGAAGACAATGGGGTGTGTCATTTATATATTTTACGATATCAAATTTCTTTTCCCAGCTATTTCATACCTGTTTGCCCCAAGAGAAAGTCTTTTATTGTAATGAGCTGAATATTACTTCATGCAATAAGGATTCTGTAAATAAAAATGTATTATGACTTTCTTTTACTGCTTTAAAAGCTCTCAGTTAATTATCACTGATTACTTTTTAATGATTGCAATGTCCCACTATATTTTAATTTTTCAGATGTTTGCCCCCTGAAATGCTAGAAAATAAATGACTCCTAAGAAAACACCAGTCAAATAAATCTTCAAAAGCCTTCGTTTGATTTTTGTTAGAAGTAACTCCTACTCAGGCAATTTGGAGTGTGTTCAACACAAGTGTGAATCATCGATATATAATCCTTGAGGTTATGTTGAAAGGAAAGTCTCTGCAGAAGAGAAAGTACCTTAAAATAACCTTACAGCATCTGGCTCACACCTGCAAAAGTAAATTTTATAGTGATAATTTTAGAACTCCGTGAGCTGTCTTTGGATTTTGTATTTTCCTATTTCAGACTATTTCTACTACCAAACGAATCTGACTATTTTGAACCTTTTTTGTGGACAACACATACCTGAAGTAACAATTGGGAGGACTGGTTAATTACACTGGCTTTCTCTCAAACACCACGCAGTTAGCTGTGTGTGAACCTGTCAGTCTTTGTGTTGCTATGATGCTCAGAAGGTTGGCATCTTCACTCTCTTCTGTCTATAAAGTTTCTAGCCTAAGAGCATGAACACACCTATACTCCAGATGTGTATGAAAGTCCTATTTATGCAGGGGAGCAACATATCAGGCGCTTTCTAAATAATGCAAAAATGTGACTGAAGGTCAGTATGATTTTGTTGTCGTTGTCATGGTTTTTGAATGTGACTGTAATTCATTCCTTCATAATATCCATTACGGAACCTAGGAAGGCTTCCAGGAGACTTTGCTTCATCTTCATTGCATTCCCCTTTTGGCCCGAAGGCTTTTGAATTTTAATTTTTGTGCATGTACTAATTTGGTTAAAAAGTGACAAATGTCTATAAAATGATTAATTTTCCCCCTGAAGATGTCACACAAACTTATGTATCTGATTTTCACATTATCTTTATTAATGGAGCCCCCACCTCTCCATCTTTCCTTTCTAAACCCCCGACTTATGCATGTTCTGTCCACTCAGCTCCCTCGTGTGGATTTGCTCATGTGAACTCATCAATAGATCTACACATGTATGTTGTCCACACACACATAACTAAATATTTTGCAACTAACTTTAGATGCTTTCTTCTTTCCTGGTTATGAAGGAAGCCAAGGTTGGGTTCATTATTCTCCTTTTTTCCTTTGTCATCTCTCCCATGTTCTCCTCTTCAGTCAGGGCTCTCCCTTCTTAGGTTTCTCCTCCCTACACATGTCCATTTCCCAGACAGTATCTCCTATTTCTGAGTCTTCCCTAGTCCCTCATCCATCCAAATGGATATTTTGTGTCATGGAGCCTTGCTCTTTGACAGATGACAAAGATGAATTAAGCAGAAAACTACCTTGTATCTGTGACAGTGAGGAAATGCACTCACCTTTGCAGAGAGCACAGTTTCCCCCAGCTGTGGGCCTTATTCTTATTCTCCAGGATTCACCTCATGTATCACTTCCTCAGAAAGCCTTTTCCTGACCCGCCCCTCCCTCACTTCTCCAACCTGTTCTCTACTTCATCGCTGTTTATTTTTCTTTACATTTTTAAATTGATTTTGAGAGAGAGAGAGAGAGAGAGAGAGAGAGAAAGGGAGAGAGAGAGAAGCACTGATGTGAGAGCAAAACATGGATGGGCTACCTCCTGCACACACCCTACCGGGGATTGAACCTGCAACCTGGGGCATGTGCCCTGATGAGAATTGAACCAGCAGCCTTTTGGTGCCTAGGACAATGCTCATCCAACTGAGCCACACTGGCCAGGGCTTCTTCATAGCATTTAAACACATGTGTTCAAAGTATTTAATGTTTCCCCAAACTACATAAATTATAACTATACAACTTGATACATTTCTACACAGTGACCTTCATAGATCCAGAAGTAGAGCATTGTCAGCATCCAGACACCCACCTCATGGCCTCTTTTGGGTCATTCATTCTCCTCTACCCCAAAAGTAGCCATATCCAAACATCTAGATTAGTTTGGGTCTTTTTTAACTTATAAAATAGAATGTGCTCTTTTCTTTTTCCTTCTTTCATGCAATATAATATTTATGAGATTCACCCTTACTGTTGCATATAGTGTAGTTCATTCTCATGGCTGAACATCACTTCATAGTATAACTATACAAAAATATATTTATCCTTGTTACTAGTGATGAACAACCTAGGACTATTGCAAATAATACTGCTCTAAACATTTTTGTCCATTATTTTGATGCACATATGTATGCATTTCTGGTGGTTATATATCTAAAAGTTACATTACTAGGTCTCTGAATAAGATTTTTTCAGGTTTAATATACACTACAAATAAGTTTTCTAAAGTGGTTGTACCAATTTATATTTTCATCACCAAAGTACAAGAGGTCTACATTTATACCAACACTTGATACTGATAATCATTTAGAAAATGTTAGCCATTTTGGTGAATGTGTTTTTATATCTCATTGGGGTTTTGATTTGTATTTCCCTAATGACTAACAGGTTTAGCGCATGTTCACATTTCTTGGCCATTTGGATATTCTCTTTGTGAAGTGCCTACTCAAATTTCTTGCCCATTTTCTATTGTGTAATTTGTATTTTTCTTATTTGTAGGAGTTTTTTATATAGTCTGGATATGAATCCAGCAAGATATATGTATAGAAAATGTCTTCTGGTTTAACTTTTCACTGTGTTAATGTTTTTGATAAACAGAACTTAATTTTTATAAAGTTCAATTTATAAATATTTTTCTTCATGGTTAGTGCTTTTATGTTGTTGTAAAATAGCTTTTCATCCCTAAGGTTCAGAAAGATGTTCCCATGCTATCTTCTGAAAGTATTGATGCTTTACCTCTCACATTTAGATCTACAATTTACCAGGAATTGACGTTTGGGTATGCAATTTCATTCAGTTCCATATGTAGTTAGCCAATTGACTCATCATCACTTATTGCATCGGTTCTCAACCTGTGGGTCGTGACCCCTTTGGCGGTCGAACGACCCTTTCACAGGGGTCGCCTAAGACCATCCTGCATATCAGATATTTATATTACGATTCATAACAGTAGCAACATTACAGTTAAGAAGTAGCAACGAAAATAATTTTATGGTTGGGTCACAACATGAGGAACTGTATTTAAAGGGCCAGAAGGTTGAGAACCACTGACTTATTGGAAAGGCTGCCCTTCCCTCACTCTGAGCAGGACCATTATTGTCACAAATCAAATGTTCTTTTGGGTATGGGCCTGCTTTTTAATTCTTTACAATGTTCTCTTGATTTTTTTCTCCTTTTCTGAATACCATATTGTTTTATTAATTGTAGATTTATGATATGCGTTGATATCCACTAGTGTAAATCTTTCGACTTTGTTATCTATAAAATTGTCATGAGTATTTTTGACCTTTTAACATTCCCATTTACATTTTAGACTTAGCTTCTTTGTTTAGTCTCTCTCTCTCTCTCTTTCTCTCTCATACATGCAAAGTAGTAACTATGTAAAGGTGATGAAAAAGTTATTTAGCTTAATTGTAGTGATCTATTCACAGTATAGACATATACCAAAACATTATGCTGTATCCCTTAAATATACGTAATTTTGTATATCTAAGATATCTCAATAAGCTGTTTAAAAATTTAATTTATGGCTTTAAAATATTTAGACATATGGTATGGGGGCTTCCATTTGCATTCTTGACAGGGCCTGGAAAATGTGAGGTGGATCTGTTCTTGAAATCAAAGGCCATGTCTTATTCCCCACCCCACCCCCAACCTTCCATAAATGCCAAACACAAACTCTGCACAAGATAGGTACCCTCTCTCACCAAAATGTTTAATTAACAAATGTATCCTTGATGAGTAAACTATGGTGAGAACATAGGTACTTTAGAGCTGGTAAGCCTTTTGACACCTCTAAGTTATACTTTTAGACATATTGATATTAGGCACTATCTACTCCAGCCCTGAGCAAGATCACTGCATGCTCAGAAACTCTGCCAAGAAATGTACTTCTTCCTTCTTAACCACTTCCTTCCCCAAGAGCTCAGGCATTCCTTCAGAACCCATCTCTTGGGGCTATCAGATTAAACTGAGCAGGAAAAACTGGTAGAAAGGTTAATACGATTGGATGCAAAACTTGGAATGGTTGAAATTCATGGGTTTTGTTGCTAATTTTAGTTCCAGGGTAGGATATTCAAAGAGTAGACTGTGCCTCTGTTTAAATAATATTTCTTAATGATGATGTAGAGTTAAATAAATTAGTTTTAAAATGTCCTGAAGACAGACAAAAAAAATTTTTTGAACTTTTTGGTTTGCGTGTATGCCCACTCAGACCTGGTATAGATAAATACAGCCACATAAACTTGCCAGTTTAGGGGGAAAAAAGAAGACCAATACAATTTTGGGTTTATTACAAATGTAAAAAAATATGATAGACCTCCCAGCGAGTTTCTCTGCACTAACTGATTTTGACTTAACCACTGTGGCACTTCTCTTTCTGTAACTCTTTTCATCATCCTCCCCAACCCCCCACCATCCCTCACCCAGAAAAAAAAAGTTTAAAAATAATGTAAGAATAATAAATTAGATTTAAAATATCTTAATTTGTTTTCATGCTTTCGCCTAAATTCTTTATTTACGTTCAACACATTATTACCATCTGAGCACATGGCCCAGCATTCACTTTGAAATTAGAATCCTTATTTAGTGAAACTCTTTCATACCTATAGATCTTCATATAATCTTTTCTTTTCTGAAGTACCTAGAAATACTCTCAGCTCTCAGGACTTCAGCTCTCAGAATGTCTCCACTTTGAGATTTTAATAGACATTCTGCTTTCCACCACAGCACCTTCTATTAAGCAAGATGTGCTTTATAAGCCAATAAATAAGACCAATAATTGCCTCCATGTTTATATACAACTCAGACTCCTTCAGCCTTGTCTTCATCATGCATTTTGCCACTTAAGGCAAAGTCAACGACTTCAGTTTGCTGATATTTATCTATTGCTTGCCAAACGATCTTCTGCTCTCAAACTCCCCAGCCCCTCACAAACCAGGAGAAGAAAAGAAGTTTAAGTTCTTCTTACTTGATGCCTTTATTTGGTTCTTTCATATTTCTGAGGCTTACTTTTCATCCACGAAATTAAAAATAGAAGTGAAAGTCATCTTTGTTTTTCTAATTAAACCCTCGTTTCATTGAATTGGCTTTCCCTGGCAGGACTTAAAGGCATAGCCTTCCGCTCATTATCACCAGCCTTTATGATTCCTGCCGTCATTACTTCTGTGGCAGATGACTGTGGTTTGTGCTTTGTTGTTGTTGTTTTTAAATCTATGTCCCTTACAGCTCTTTGGAAAGTGGCCATTGTTAACATGGAGGTTCTTCCATATTTCCAAGTTTATGTTTGCCAGATGCTCTAGAATAAATGGGTTATTCAAAACATATTGGAATCCTTTATGTGTTCTGCCATAGCTTAAGTTTTATATCCCCAAACCGATGAACTTAAATCTTTCCCTCCTTATGTATTTAAAAATTAGTCACAGGAGAGTCCCTTGTCTCCTGCGCCCCGCCGCCTCCGCCCAGGTTCCCACCCGGGTGACGCACGCGGGCACCGGCTCCTGATCTCCCCCGCCGCCCACCAAGAACGCCAGCGGCCCGGCTTCCCACTTGCCTCGCTCTACATGGACGACCTGCACCCCGAGGGGGCCGAGGCTATGCTCCCCACTGCCGGGCCCTCCTTATCTATCAACGTGAGCCGCGACGTGGCCCTCGCTGGGCTGCGCCTACATCACCTTCCAGCATCGGCCGATGCGGCGCGGACACCGGACACATGAACTTGGAGGTTATCAAAGGCCAACTGCACCGTGTGGTCCCAGCGAGACCCAGGACTTGGAAAGTCGGGTGTGGGCAGCATCTTCATGGAGAACCCGGAGGAGTCCCTTGACAACAAGGATGACACCTTCTCCACCGCTGGGAACATCCTGTCTTGCAAGGTGGTATGTGAGGATCGTGGCTCCCGAGGCTTTGACTTTGTCCATGTGGAGACCCGTGAGGCTGCGCAGCAGGCCATCAGCATTTTGAATGGGATGCGGCTGAATGACCGCAAAGTCCTCTTTAGCCCCTGCAAGCCTTGACAAGAACGGGAGGCGGAGCTGGGGCTCAGGCCGTGGGGTTTACCAACATCTATCTGAAGAACCCACAGATGGACATAGACGAGCAGGGCCTGGAGGAGTCTTCTCCCAGTTTGGGAAGATGCTGAGTGTGAAGGCGAGGAGCAACGATAGCGGCCACTCCCAAGGCTTTGGCTTTGTCACCTTTGAGAAGCAGAAGGCTGTACAGAGCGGGAAGGAGGTTGGCGGGCAGCGGCTCTATGTGGGCCATGCCCAGGAGCGGCAGAATGAGCTCAAGCGAAGGTTCCAGCAGATGGAGCAGGACCGGCTGAACCATTAGCAGGGCGTGAACTGGTATGCGAAGAACCTGGAGGACTACTTGGTTCTGAGAGACAGGAAAGAGTTTCCTCCCTACGGAGCGATCACCAGTGCCAGGCTGATGACAGAGGGTGGCCAGCCCAGGGCTTGGCTCTGTGTGTCTTTCCTCTCCAGAAGAGGCAACGAAAGCTGTGACAGAGATGAATGGGTACATCCTGGGCACCACGCCGCTGGACGTGGCGCTGGCTCAGCGCAAAGAGGAATGGAAGGCTATCTTGACCAACCAGTTCATGCAGCAGCGCCACTCCAACGTGTGGGCCCTGGATGGCCCCCTCTTGGACTCTTTCCAGCAGCCTGACAGCTGCTTCCTGCCCACACTGCCCCAGTTTCATACTACACGCGCAGGGATAGGTGGCCTGGAGGGGGTGAGAAGTGCAACTGGCGAGCACTTTGGCGAGCAGGCCTTGTTTCAGAGTCAAGAAGAGCTTCCAGCATCATAGCTCTGTCATCCTCCAGTTCTCAGCACAGTTGCTGTTCTTCCGCCACACCCAGTTCTGAATCAAAAAAGTATTTTTAAATAACCATGCCTTCTCCCTGTATTACAGCAGCCCTGATACTGCTTGTTGGTACCTGTCACCAGATCTCCCAACTGTATTCATCCAGCCAAGTTCACAGATGTGTTTAAACAAGACACACACACCCCCCAAAAAAATTAGTCACATACATATGCAAGACTTTGTCTATATACAATGCTAGAGGCATTAACTCTAAAGTCCTGTAGGGTCCCCAGACACCAAGTGTCTGAGGCCTAGAGAAGGAAGTGGGAGATGAATTGCCAAGCCACAGGAGAACACTGTGGGGGTCTCTATGCTCTGGGGGAAAGGTTAAAGGTTAAACCTACATATTAGGACTTTGTCTGTCTACATCAATGGTCCACCAACATCCATTATCAAACAAGCGTCATGATTTTACAGTAAAAAGTTGTTGTTTACTATGAGATATTTTTGGTTACCAAAGCTCAATGTCTTTGGTAAAAATAGATATAGGTTTTGGTGATACATTTCTTCATAAACAAGTTCTTTTTGTTGTTGTTATAGATGCTTATGTTACCATGTCGCTCTGTCTTCTTAGCAAGTGCCAATTACTGTCATAGAAGCATAGCCAAAGAAAGAGGGGGAAAATCCCTAGCCACTGGGCTCAGTAGGAGTCAGTAGGTAGTTGTAGGTGCTGAGTACAGTCTGAATGTCCCGGCAAGCTCCCAGAAAATGAGGTAGCCTGTGTGTACAGACAGGAGAGCAGCAAGGGCCCACAGGAGATAGCATCATGGCTCACCCAGCAGGGTGGCCACATTCAGGAACAGAGTAGGAACTAAAGGGCAAGTAGGGTGCTTATACATAAGTAAATATTATAGCAGAGCTACCATTTTGGAATCGCCTACTAGAGTTTCTAAAAGCAGGTTTGGTTCCTGGGCAAGCTGAAAGAAGGGCACACAAACCAATAGAGGAGAAGGGTGTCTCTCTCTCTCTCTCTCTCTCTCTCTCTCTCTCTCTCTCTCTCCCTCTCTCCCCCCCCTCTTGAACAAGGCAGACTCCTGCCCTTTATCTTAATTCTCAAATTCCATCCATCTTAGCCCTGGAGTTGGAGAGGGTATGGGAAGTTTAAAAACACAAGCATTATTAAAAATGTTTGTAACCCAAAGTGAATTCATATGCAGCCACAAAAACTGGCTTCTGACAGGTTAAATGGCTTAGGTCTTTTGTTGTTATTGGTGTTGAAAGCCAGGGCAAGGCTGTGTCTGCTGCCCAAGGTCTCATGGACCCAGAGTGAGAAAGAGGAGCCACTGTTTTGCATAACTAAGCATCTAAGTTTTAAAATACTCCTCTCAGAGAAGCTCTTTGCACCTTGCTTCTTCTACATGACTAATCCTATTGGTTGGCAGCAATAAAGTAAAAACCCATGGCTCTGAGTTTGCCCTAGACCCGTGGTTAGCAAACCGCGGCTCACGAGCCACATGCGGCTCTTTGGCTCCTTCAGTGTGGCTCTTCCACAAAATACCATGTGCGGGCATGCACATACAGTGCGATTGAAACTTCGTGGCCCATGCACGGAAGTCAGTGTTTTGTGGAAGAGCCGGTATTTTGTGGAAGAGCCACACTCAAGAGGCCAAAGAGCCTCATGTGCCTCGTGAGCCGCAGTTTGCCGTGCCGCAGTTTGCTGACCACTGCCCTAGACAGAGCACGTTGTCAAAATCGCAAACAAGAAAGGATTTTCCACAATCCCCCTGTAATTCAAAGTTGAATTGCGTAATCTTTGTTGAATCTTTCAGAGCAAGAAAAATAGCATTTAAGAGGGCAAGAAAGCATTTTTTTTTTCCTTATGGAAGTTATGTAAAAACAGATTTGGGATTTTATATTAGAGAGTGGGAGAGAGAATTGAAGTATTTGCCTTCTTTTAAGATGAGGTAACATAGAATCTAATTTTGTTGATTTTTCAAAAAGTTAGTCCTAAATTAAAAAAAAATAGCAGCATACACAAATAAACCTGTAATTGTTTAAAGTATCTATATATATAAAAGCCTAAGCAACCTTTATGACCCAACTACCAGAACAAATGGAACTACTGGTCGCTATGACGCACACTGACCATCAGGGGGCAGACGCTCAATGCAGGAGCTGCCCCCTGGTGGTCAGTGTGCTCCCACAGCCAACCTCCCGTGGCCAGCCAACCTCCCCTGGTCCCTCCCCTGGGCTGGCCCAGCCCCTATGGGCCCTGATCGCTAGCCAGGCAGAGGGACCCCACCTGTGCACTAATTCATGCACGAGGCCTCTAGTATTTTCATATATTTCTAATTTTAATAAAAAGTATGCAAGTTATAATGGACTTAATTTTTTACTTAATAGATAGGAAAATGTTGTTCAAATGCACCCTTTTCAAAGTATGGCCTGTAGACTTGTAGCATTTAACTCCATCTAGGAGTGTGTGAGAAACGAAGAATCTTAGGCCTCTACATGGACATATGGATCAGAATCTGCATTTTAACAGATCCCTAGGTGATGCACATGTACATGACCACTTTTTGAGGCACTGATCTAAATAAACCATTCACCAAAAATAGGATCAAGTAGGCTTTGGAAAGCCACCCTTCCCTCTTGCAATTGCATAGAAAGTTGCAAGCAAAGTAAAAAATTGTTGTTTGCTATCCTATCTAATAAAAGAGTAATATGCAAATTGACCATCACTCCAAAACACAAGATGGCTGCCCCCATGTGGTCAAAGATGGCCGCAACAAGATGGCCAGCAGGGGAGGGCAGTTGTGGGCAATCAGGCTAGCAGGGGAGAGCAGTTGGGAGGGACCAGGCCTGAAAGGGAGGGCAGTGGGGGCAATCAGGCCTGCAGGGGAGGGCAGTTGGGGGCAACCAGGCCTTCAGGGGAGGGCAGTTGGGGGCAACCAGGCCTTCAGGGGAGGGCAGTTGGGGGCAACCAGGCCTTCAGGGGAGGGCAGTTGGGGGCAACCAGGCCTTCAGGGGAGGGCAGTTGGGGGCAACCAGGCCTTCAGGGGAGGGCAGTTGGGGGCAACCAGGCCTTCAGGGGAGGGCAGTTGGGGGCAACCAGGCCTTCAGGGGAGGGCAGTTGGGGGCAACTAGGCCTGCAGGGGAGGACAGGGGCAACTAGGCTGGCAGGGGAGGGCAGTTAGGGGCAATCAGGCCAGCAGGGGAGCAGTTAGGCGTAGATCAGGCTGGCAGGGGAGTGGTTAGGGGCAATCAGGCAGGCAGGCAGGCGAGCAGTTGGGAGCCAGCAGTCCTGGATTGTGAGAGGGATCCCAGATTGGAGAGGGTGCAGGCTGGGCTGAGGGACACACACACACACACACACACACACACACACCCGTGCACGAATTTCATGCACCAGGCCTCTAGTGTAAATATAACATCAAAATGAGTCCCCTAATGCAGCCTTCAAACATGTGGAGCCACCTTCTATTTCTTTACTTCTGCACTTCTTTCTCTGAAACACTTCCTAGGGTAACAGTTCAGTTTTTGCATGGTTTCTTGGGTCTGTGACTTTGGATGCTTGAATAACTATGGAAATATAACAGAAAGAGGTAATACTGAGAGGTTTATAGGAAACAAAAATAAATAAGCAAAAGATAAGGCAGAAACATAAAAGAGCAAACATAGCATGAACTAGAGAAATATATATCTGTCTATATGATTTGTATTGAAAATAGATGTATTTTTAAAATATAAAAATGATGCAAGCTAATAGTTTTTCATATTTTTTGTTAATTAAAAATGGTAAATTCTCAAATAGCACAGAAAAGTAGGAAACAGAAAATTAATATGTCCAGAAACATCATAATGAATAGACAAACTTCTTTTGTTCTTTTAGTAGCGAAGCATCCACTTACCCTCTTCAGGTAATAATAATACCACCTGTTTTCCTTTCAGGAGATTCCTCCTCTCTCTCCCTACCCAATCCAAATCTCAGGCTACAAGCTGTAGGTATTATCCTGCGTTACCTGTGGGCATGATGGATATATGGTGGACCATGTGATGCACAGGCCTAAGCCAATAGCAATCTTACATTCTCTAGAGCACAGAGTTGATGTTAGTATGGGCACATGTCCCAAGTCAAGTCAACCAGGCCCAATGGACCTAGAGCTTTAAACTGAGTAATCAGAAAAAAGACTTTGTTTCATGTTAGTGCTGAAATGGGAGGAGACGCAAAAACGGTGGCAGTCATCTTGCCACCATGAGGGGAGATACCGTTCTGAAAATAGAGCCACCACAGAAAAAGCAGAGCAGAAACTGGGAACAGAGAAAAACTGACTCTTCCTGATGACCCTGGTTGAAGCCTGGGGAAGAGAGGTGCCTGAAAGCAAACCAAAACTCTATACTTTCCATCCATCTGAACTAAAAAGTTCCCCTTTTGCTCAAATCAGTGGTTGGCAAACTGCGGCCCCTTGAGTGTGGCTCTTCCACAAAATACCACGTGCAGGCACGCACGTACAGTGTGATTAAAACTTTGTGGCCACACTCAAGGGGCCAAAGAGCCGCAGTTTGCCGACCACTGGCTTAAATCAGTTTGGATTAGTTTCTGTTACTTGTATTCAAGGGAAATATAATACAGGGTGGTAAAAGTTTGTATATTTCTATGTGTACATCTACATAGATGGGTCTTATCTTATATAATAAAAGCCTAATATGCTAAGTGTTCAGTCGTCCAGTTGGCCGTTCAACCAATCAAAGCATAATATGCTAATAATATGATAAGGCTGCCCAACCCCTCGCTATGACATGCACTGACTACCAGGGAGCAGACACTCTGACCGATAGGTTAGCTTGCTGCTGGGGTCCGGCGGATCAGGACTGAGCAAGATGGGCTGGAGCCCTTCTGCGGTCCCTCCCTGGCTGGCCAATCTCCCACGTTCCTCCCTGGCCCCAATTATGCACCGGTGAGGTCCCTCGGCCTGGCCTGCACCCTCTTGCAATTCAGGACCCCTCAGGGGATGTCAGAGAGCCAGTTTCGGCCCGATCCTGCAGGCCAGGCAGAGGGACCCCACTGGTGCACGAATTCGTGCACAAGGCCTCTAGTTACATATAATTTTACACTCAGTTTATTCTTTACCTACTAATTTTTAAACTTCTCAACCAAAAAATATGTCATGAGCATCTTTCTGGGTAATTATATTGAGAACTATATTGGTATTTTATTGGATATATAATGGTTCTACAATTTTACCATAATTAGTTGAATCAGATTAATACTGAGGGACATTTATAGATTATTTATATACATTAAGGAGAATTCTCATATATATATAGATATTAATTTAACCCACACAATGATCTCCTTGGGATAAATTTTGGAAGTTGTTAGGCCAAAGGTATCTAATTTAAGATATAATACACACTCCCACACTGCCTTCCAGAAATCTATAGAGTTATATTCACACTGGTAGGACTTGGACACTTCAGTGTTCCCTGTAGAGTCACATAAACATCTACTAGTTTCATGCGTGAAAAATAATATAGCTGATTTCTTTTCCATTTCTCTATTAGTGAGAGTGACTAATTTTCCACATGTTTGCAATTCAGGACCCCTCAGGGGATGTCAGAGAGCCAGTTTCGGCCCGATCCTGCAGGCCAGGCAGAGGGACCCCACTGGTGCACGAATTCGTGCACAAGGCCTCTAGTTACATATAATTTTACACTCAGTTTATTCTTTACCTACTAATTTTTAAACTTCTCAACCAAAAAATATGTCATGAGCATCTTTCTGGGTAATTATATTGAGAACTATATTGGTATTTTATTGGATATATAATGGTTCTACAATTTTACCATAATTAGTTGAATCAGATTAATACTGAGGGACATTTATAGATTATTTATATACATTAAGGAGAATTCTCATATATATATAGATATTAATTTAACCCACACAATGATCTCCTTGGGATAAATTTTGGAAGTTGTTAGGCCAAAGGTATCTAATTTAAGATATAATACACACTCCCACACTGCCTTCCAGAAATCTATAGAGTTATATTCACACTGGTAGGACTTGGACACTTCAGTGTTCCCTGTAGAGTCACATAAACATCTACTAGTTTCATGCGTGAAAAATAATATAGCTGATTTCTTTTCCATTTCTCTATTAGTGAGAGTGACTAATTTTCCACATGTTTATCAGTCCTTGTATTTTCTGCTTGTTTGAACTGCCTGTTATTTATTTTACCCATATTTCTGTTGGAGTGGTTCAGTTTCATTGATATGCTAGAGTTCTTCATATGTTAAGCATAGTAATTCTTTCTCCTATATTTGCCAGCTTGTACTTTGTGTTTAGATTTACTTTAAGTGTATTTCATGGTACAGAAAGTTTACATTATTATATAACCAAACTTATCAAAATTTAATTATGGATCCTGAATTACTTATATTGCTTAGGAAGATTTTTCCATTCTAAGATTATAAAATTATTCACCCATGTTTTCTGGTTTCTTTTTAAATATATTTTGATTGATTTTAGAGAGGAAGGGAGAAGGGGAGAAAGAAACATCAATGATGAGAGAGAATCAGTGATCTGCTGCCTCCTGCAGGCCCCCTACTGGGGATCAAGCCCTCAACTCTGGGTATGTGCCCTTGACCAGAATCAAACCCAGGACCCCCCAGTCCGCAGGCCCACACTCTATCCACTGAGCCAAAACGGCTAGGGCCTGGTTTCTTTCTTCCCTTTTCTTATCTTTTCAAAAATATACATTTAAATCTTTGATCCATTTGGAAGTTATTTTCCTTTAAGGGATTCAGCTTTCTTTTTTCCCAAATGTCTAGCCAGTAACACATGATTTATTGGAAATTCTTTTCTTTTCACCAATTTAAAATGCCATCTTATTTATCATATAATTAACTACCACATATTCCTGGGTCTATTTCTGACTACTTTATTATGTTTCAATTCAGACTGTTTCTGTGCCTCCTATAGACGTTCTGTTTTAAATACAGTAATTTATAAATTTTAATATGTAGTAGGATAAGTATCCTTATCGTTATTTCTTTTTAGTCCTTCCAAATTTTCTAGGTTTTTTCATTTATCCACTTTAAAAATTAATTTTAGGGGGAGAAACCAAGATGGTGGCATAGGTAAACACCGGAGATTGCTGCCGCAAACAACCACTTCAAAAATACAACTAAAAGACAGAACGGACATCACCCAGAACCACAGGAAGGCTGGCTGAGGAGAGATTCTTCAACTAGAAGGAAA
>NW_005353663.1:1320542-1332806 GCF_000412655.1 Myotis brandtii
AATGTAATCTGAACAATAAAGATTTAATTAAAAAAATTAATTTTAGGATAATTTATAAGTTCTCAAGAAAATATTGCTTCGATATTAAATAAAAATACATGGGTAGTATAGATTATTTTGAAGAAAGTGACTAAATTAATAAGCTTAAAGTATTGAGTTTTTTAACCAAAAACAGGGCATATTTTCATTTACTAAATTATCTTTAATGTCCTTTAGTAGAATTTTTTAATCAGTTGGCTATACTGCCTCTTTAATAAATGTAATAATACTGATGACAAAATATTAATTAGGAGATCACATTTGTACATTTAAAAGAGAATTTCTAATCATTTAATTATTTAAATTTTAGTTTAAAAATTTTCAAATTTAAAACAATTTAATATCTCTTAATCAGTTTATTCATATATATTTTTATTTACTATTTTGAATATAATTTTTCTTACAGTATCTTTTTTGTCAAATTTATATTATTATTATTACAAGAATATCTTCTTATTTATAATTTTGGGGAGTTTTAACTTTTTTCTTTTAACTCAAGGACAGGTCCTAAATTTAATCAAATACCTTTTAGCATCAAGGAGATTTATCTGATTGAAAGAAATCAATGTATTTCCAAGGAAATCAATGTATCCAATATTGAATTGGATACATTCTTGAATTAATCCCACTTGGTTATATAGTAGTACTCTTTTCATGTATACCTAAATTCTCTCTGCTAATATATCAATCAGAATTATTCTGAGGAAAGAAAGAGGGAGAGGGAGAGGGAGAGAGAGAAAATGTGTTCTATGTTACTATCACACATATGCTGGTGTCACAAAATAATTTGAAAGGAATTTCTTGTTTTATGTTGCTCTGGAACAAATTTAAATCATATTGGAATAATCTGTTTCTCAGAAAAATAAAAAATAAAAAATTACCAAAGACACCTTCTGTGACAGAAGCTTTTTGGAAAAGTTGACAACATTCACAATTTGCAATCTATTTCTTCCTGAAAACACACACACACACACACAAACACACACACACACACACATACACACACACACACACACACACGTTTTAAAGGCATTTAGTATAGCCCTGGCTGATGAGGCCAGTTGGTTGAATCATCATCCCATACACTGAAAAGTCACAGGTTCGATTCCCAGTAGGGGTGTGTATGGAAGGCAATTGATCAATGTTTCTCTCTCACATCGATGTTTTTCTCTCTCTCCACCTTCCTCTTTCTCTAAAATCAATAGAAACATATCCTTATAAAGCTTGCAAAGGGCCAAACCGGTTTGGCTCAGTGGATAGAGCATCGGCCTGCGGACTGCAGGGTCCCAGGTTCGATTCCAGTCAAGGGCATGTACCTTGGTTGCGGGCACATCCCCAGTAGGAGATGTACATGAGGCAGCTGGTCGATGTTTCTCTCTCATCAATGTTTCTAACTCTCTATCCCTCTCCCTTCCTCTCTGTAAAAAATCAATAAAATATATTTTAAAAAAAAAAAGCTTGCAAAGGATTTTCTTATGATGATTTTCTTTATCAGTTGACATTTCCCTTTTTATTTGTTATTTTATTTTTTTAATGTTTTATCCATTTTTAGAGAGAGTGAGAGAGGAAGGTAGGTAGAGGGAGAGAGAGAGAGAAACATCAATTAGCTGCCTCCTGCACACCCCCCTCCAGGGGATCGAGTGCACAATCCTGGTAAGTGCCCTGACCTGGAATCAAAGAAAGGAGATTGGGACCTCGTGTTGCATGGGAGAATGCTCAACCACACTGGCCAGGGCTTCATTGTTTATTTTATAAATTTGTGTTACTTCTCTCTTTTGTTCTCTCTCATATTTAGTAAATGATTTATTTGTTTGATTATTTTCTCCCACAGAACCAAGTCTTGAATTTATTTATAATTTCTATCATTTGTTTCTTTATGGATACTTGCTTATTTTTAAAAATTTCTTCCTTCTGTTTTTTTCTAAAGTTTATTTTGTATTTGTTTTTCTAGCTAAACAAGTGACACCTTACTTATTTCCATTGTTTCTTCTTTAGTAATAGAAATTATATGATTTAAATTATTTTCTCACTTATATTTTAGACATTCTGTAATTGTGATTTTATTATTTCTTTAACTTAGGAATTATTTAATAAAGATGTTTTGTTTTGTTTCAAATTTCCTTATTTGTTTCTAGCATTGAATGTATTTGGGTTAGAGAACATTGTCTATAGTATTTCTACTTTTTAGAACTTAGTAGTTTTATTCTTTCAAAAGGATAATAAATTCTCTGAATATCTATAGGTCCTTGGGGAAAAAAGCTGCATTTCTTTGTGTTTAGGGTTTGATATTTGACATATGAATATCTATTAATTACTATTACACGTATTACTATTAAAATATACTATACAGTGGGGCCTTGACTTACGAGTGTCCCGACTAACGAGTTTTTTTGAGATACCAGCTGTCTCTCGGCTGATTTTTTGCAGAGTTGATAGAGTAATTTGAGTTAACGAGCTCGGTCTCAGAACGAATTAAACTCGTAAGTCAAGGCCCCACTGTATTTAAATTTTGCCCTTTTTATCCATCAAGAATTGAAAGTGAGGTGTCACCTTCTACCATTATTATATTCTTATAAATAAATCTTTTATCTTCTATAATTTTATGTTTTATTACTAATAATTTTATGTATTTTTACTAATAAGAAATAAGGAATAATTATAACTTCTCTGTAGCTTTTAACCTATATCATTAAGTGAGTATGACTTTCAGCTTGAATTGACCTCTGGCTGATTTAGGATAAAGTTTCTTCCATCATTTGATTTATTTACATCATTATGACATTACTTTTATCATTAAGCCAACATGTCAGGACTTTTTGTCATACTGATGTCATCTTCTGCTTTTAATATGCTGTATCTCCTTTCTTTGACATTGTCTCCTTTGACATTTGAAAAAATAGACTATTCTAAGTTCAAATAGCAATTGCAGTTATAATTTAAAATAATATGTTTAAACCTGTGGTTCTCAATATATCAATTTTCATTTAAAGTAAAGCTATTTCTACTCACTTTGAGATATTAAGAACTAAATATTAATTTTAGCAATACTACTCTCAACTCCCTTGTTCCAAACCTCAAAGGGCTGACGTACAAATTGTTTTATTGTTATTTTGTGCCATGCTGTACCTCTAAGTTGGTGGTCCGAGGAAATATCTATTACGCTCCTAAAAATGGAACCAAGGACATAGCAATCCATAATAATTGTTAAAGATTTTAAAACTTAAATTTTAAAACTGAAATTTCTAGTAGACCACTTTATCTCATCACCTTGAATGTCAACAGAGAGACTTCAAAACTGAACATTAATACAAATGGCTCATTCTTGCTTTGCTCTACAGTGACTGCAGTCACTGTGTTTTAGTTTTCAGTCCCTCTTCTCATTAAAATGCAAAAGAGGAAAATGTAGTCAGTCTGACTCCTGTACAAACCACAGGAAAACAAATCCACTGGAGGGTAATGCTCCAGGCCACTCTGACAGGGGAGACCAATCCTATATTGATTAAGAAATTAGGCAGCTTGATCCCTTTCTGAATTTTTGAATTATAATATTCCTTGTGGGCTATATTAAAAATTAACCCATGGCAGGGGAATAAGGGAGGAGAATGGGAGTGAGTATATTTTCCCACCCACCCAAATTATGGCCAACTGGCAGAAAAGACCAGACATGTCAGCATGTCACCCTGCTCCGGCTCAGAAGGAAAGTAATAGCCTCCATTCCCATCTAGTCCCCAAGCACCAGAGTGAATTCTGAGAATCACACCATTTTCTCTGCAAGTTTGCCTTTCTGGCTGTGTGTGTGTGTGTGTGTGTGTGTGTGTGTGTGTGTGAATCTACATTCATACATAGATGTCTGCTGGAAATGTATTGTTTCAATCCCTCTGTTCACATGTAATTAACATTCCCACTTTCTTCTCACGCTGAACTTTGGAAGGTGAGCCCTTGCAGTGCCCTATGCCTGCTTTAATTAGGCAAAGAATCGGAATCAGGAGAAACAAGCTCTTCTAAGGGATTTATTAGGGTGGGATGACAAAGAAGTTTGCATAGAGATGGAATGATTTAGGAGGACTGCACTTCTTTTCGCTACTTTGGAAACTGAAAGGGTTGTTTCCTTTTCTCTTTTTTCCCTGTTACTATTAAATTTTATTAACCATATATAAAGTATTAGAAATCTTTTGGATCTGATTATGATTTCGGTCCAGAAAATATGTAATCCCCAATGAAGAATATATTAAAAGAACCAACTCCTTTCCAAAACTGCAGTAATCAGATATTAGTTTCTGAATAGCTGTGGCTTGGCTAGGAAGCTTGTCCCTTCACCCCATCTCTTTTTACTTACACTATAAAATGTTGAGAGTAATTTGTTTCCTTTATCAGTCGGGGTTCTTGCAGAAAAACAGCTGGCATATTTAAATGGGATAATTTGAGGATTGTTTAAAAAGAAACCTTTACAAAGGTGTGAGCAGGGTAGAGAGAAACCTCAAGGGATGGTGTGGTTCTTGGGGAAAGTAACGCTTGGGTAACCATTCCCAACCTAGGCCCGAGACGTCAAGGGGTGGATATTGCTACTGGACTAGGGGGAAAAAATGAACTGGGCGAAAAAGGCCCCTGATAAGAACTGGGATCTTCAGTTAAGTTACGTGGCCAGCCCAAATCAACCTGCAAGGAGGGCCCTAATCTCGCTCTCCTCTTCCATAGCATCTCCTGCTGCACTCCCATTGGTCAACCCGACCTGACAGGGTAAAGGAGCCCATAATGCTGAGTGTAAGTCAGAGTCTTGGTGTATGGTCATGGCAGAAAGGGTGAAGGGGTGACTGGAAGAGATCTAGCACATTTCTATTAAAATCAGCCAATGTCTATTGAACAACTCCATTTGAAGAATTCCTCAATTGCAATATTTCATCATCTACATGAATTGAAATCCAGGAGCATTTTCCTATGAAAATTGAGTCTCAAGATTGTAGGAAACTGTTATGATAAAAGGAAAGTAACTTGGCATTTCATGTCCTAAGATGTGTATTCCGATACTGACTTCATCACGTGCTAGCTGTGTAATTTTGAAGGAGTCACTTCTGATTTCTAGTACTGCCTGGTATCCAGCAGAATGGTGATGATAGACATGTCTTTTCCATTTTAGGCACAGAATTGCTGCTGGTATAAAATTATCTAGTGTATATGAAACTACTCTATGAACTAGAATAAACTTTAATTATAATTCATTTTGGAAAACTTTCTCTGAAGCCATGACATTTTCAACCTCTTTACAAATCGAATTTTCTTCCTTTGGAAAGGAGGTACTATTGTCAAAGTCATTTAGTTGTTTAACAGTTTAGACGTTTGCATCTTATGGAAGTAAATGAGTGCTCAGAGTGTATACAAAGACTTTCACCAGGGAATTTCCAATTTCCTTCATCACATCCAGGAAATCTTATAAAAAATATCATATATAGAGAGATTGCTTTGTTCATTAATTACATACAGTTGCTCCAGAGAGGGTCTGGCTTGCCAAGAGTACTGCTGATTTGGCTCTAGCTAGGGAAGTAAAGATATGATGCAACAGACATTGCATTGAGGCTGCAATTTTCAACCTTTTTCATTTCATGTCACACATAAGCTAATTACTGAAATTCTGTGGCACACCAAAAAGCATACTATATTTTTTGCCCAATCTGACAAAAAAAAAATAGGGATAATCTTGAAGAGATCTAGCACATTCACCCCGGACAGTTATTATTGTGTTGTCTGTTGTCATTATTTTTATTTGACAATCCAAGGGAAAAAAGGTTAGTGCTCCTGACTAATTCTTCCAGCTCTCCTCTCTCTCTCTCTCTCTCTCTCTCTCTCTCTCTAACTCTGAGTGCAATCCATAGGTATTTTGTCATGTATGCACTGGGACTAGTCCAGCAACATGACTGTATCCTAGTTTGGGAGACTTTAATAAACCTTTATTAGTAGACAATACAAGTAGACAAAAAATACATACGAAGTAGACCCCCCAAAAATGCAACAAAACAAATAAAAACTCCTAAAAAAAAAAGAGAGAAATCAACACAGGAAAACCTATTAATTTCAAATTTAAAAATACACAAAATGATAATAATAAAAATTTACCCTTAAAAGTATTTAATAAATAAAAATTAAATATAAATAAATCAAATAGTCAAGATAAACTAGAGAAATAACAAAAAATGCACCCAAAGAAAGTAGAAGATGATTTGATTCAAAAGATAAAAATAGAAATTAATTAATTATAAATAAGCACACAATAGAATATATATGTAAAGGCAAATGATGTCTCTTTGAAAATGCCAATAAAATCTAATTTGTAAACCTTTGCTAACCTGGTCAAGAATAAAAACATTAAAATGATAAAGACATCAAAACTATAAATAAAGGAATTTTTTTAAAATAAGAGAACATTTTTACCCAAAGTAATTTTTAAAATATAATTGACTTTCCTAGAAATATAAATTAATAAGAGTGCATCAAGAAATTAAAAACAAAACAGACCAGCAGCATAGACTAATTGAAAAATATAGTCAAAAGCCAAGACCAGAACATTTTATGGATGTTACAAAATTGGATTAGAATATTTTTAGAAAGAGAACATAATAGGCCTTTTTACTATAAAACTACATGCAAAACCCTAAATAAAATATTATCATTTTTATTAAGGTACTAGAGGTTCAGTACATGAAATTCATACACTTGGGGGGGGGGGGCGGTCCCTTAGCCTGACCTGTGCCCTCTCACAGTCCGGGGGGAGGGGGATGTCTGACTGACGGCTTAGGCCCGCTCCCCCCTCGGGAGCGGGTCTAAGCCAACAGTCGGACATGTGCTCACCAGCTATGAGCCTGGCTTCTGGCTGAGCGGTCTTCCCCCTGTGGGAGCTCACTGACCACCAGGGGGCAGCTCCTGTGTTGAGTGTCTTCCCCTGGTGGTCAGTGTGCATCATAGTGACCAGTTGTTCTGCCGTTCAGTTGATTTGCATATTAGCCTTTTATTATATAGGATAATTGACCTACAACATATATTAGTTTCAGGTATACAGCATAATGATTCAATATTTGCATATACTATGAAACAATCACCACAAGACCTCTAGTTAACATCCATCACACACAGTTACAGAAAACATTAGCACTTTTAATAAAGAACTTCATTAAAAGAATAATATACATCATGATCAAAAAGGGCTTAATATGGCATTGCTAAATATTGGAAAAATAATAGACAAATAGGTCCATGGAAGAGTATAGAGCAGTGGTTCTCAACCTGTGGGTCGCAACCCCTTTGGTGGTTGAACGACCCTTTCACAGGGGTCGCCTAAGACCATCCTGCATATTAGATATTTACATTACGATTCATAACAGTAGCAACATTACAGTTATGAAGTAGCAATGAAAATAATTTTATGGTTGGGTCACAACATGAGGAACTGTATTTAAAGGGCCAGAAGGTTGAGAACCACTGGTATAGAGTATAAAAAATCCATAAACTGTAAGAAATAAATTTCTTATTTATGTTGCTTACAAGCCACCCAGTCTATAATAGTATTTGGTTTTAGCCTAATTGGACTAAGGTAGAAATTGGTACCATGTCAGGTGCTGCTATAACAAATACCTAAAAATGTGGAAGTAGCTTTGGAACTGGGTAATGAATAAAGGCTGGAAGTGTTTTGAGGTGCACGTTAGAAGAGGCCTACATTGCTAAGAACAGACCTTTAAGGGCGATTCTGGTGAAGAGTTCAGGAGGAAAGTAGGAGAGCTATAGAGAATACCCCAGTCTTCCCAGAGCATACATACCTAAGTCACCCTGGAGAGAATGCTGGTAGCAATAGGGACTATAAAGGCCATTCTGATGAGGTTTCAGACAGAGAAGAAAAATATATTATTGAGTGAAGACTGAAGAAAAAGCCATCTTCCTTATAAAGTGTCAAAGAACTTGACTGAATTACATTTCGATCCTAGTATTTTGCGGAAAGTAGAACTTGTGAGCAGTAAAATCGAATATTTAGCTGAAAGAATGTCTAAGCAAGTGTTTAAGTTGTGGCTGGGCCCCTTCTCCCTGCTTATGATTAAATGTGGAGAGAAATAACCTAAAGATGAACTAGTTAAGCAAAAAAGGAAACAGATCTTTAAAATTTAAAAACATGTTCAGCCTGTTTATATTGCAAAAAAAAAGAGAAAATGTCTAGGAGGGTATGGCCACACATCTTTTTGGTAAAGAGAGGAGTGTGTGTGTATGTGTGTGTGTGTGTGTGTGTACCATGGATTTAATCATCCACTGCCAGTTTGAACTGAAGGAGGACGAATGGGAAGGAAGAAGAAAGACTGCTGGATTTCTAGGATTTTACAAGACATAAAGCTAGAGAATGTGTGTTGTTCCTCTAGACAAGGGAGGAATAACCTTGAAGTCATGAGGGCTGCCTCCTTGGTTTCAAAAGGGAAGACCATCCCCTCACTTGCAACCGGCCAAAGTCATGGGGGTGGGGCTTCCCAGAGCCTTGAGGTCCCACCCTGATCTGGCAAAGCTCTGGGGCAAGATGGCCACAGGGTGGGCCCTCCCCTGCAGTGTGTCTGGAAGGTGGGCCCTCTGTCCCATCAGACCTGCAGGGCAGAGCCTCACACCAAGGAGAAGTGTACCTGAGCTTCAAGATCTCAGGCAATTTGCCTTGTAATTTGGACTTATTTGAGACCTGTTACCTTTTTCTTTCTTTCCTATTTCTCCCTTTTGGAATGGAAGTGTCTCTTCAGTTTGGCCTTCTTGTAGTTCCTGTCAGGCAACAAATATTCTGTCTCGGGACATCTGCCATTGCTGGACTGCCTCAAAATCTCCTTCAGCTCTAGCGATAGACTCCATTCTCTTTAAATTCTATTCTCAAATATCTCACAAGACACTTCTCTGAGTATTCTGTCTAAATAGAACTCCCAACACTCTCATCACTCTTACTCTCCGATCCTGCTGTAGTTTCTTCAGAGAAAAATATTCCCCCTCCCAGCCCTTCAATGAAAGCCCCATAGTTCAGGGATTGGGTGTTTTCCATTCACTGTTGTATTCCCAGTGTCTGGGACATGGTAGGCACTTAATGGGCACTTGTTTTCTATTAGTTTAAGATCAGCACCATTTACATTCTACAGAGACTTATGTGGTGCACTTTGAGTCTCAAATATTTGTTATCCCTTCCTGTTGGGAGATTATGTCCCCTTCCCCATGGACTTCACGCAGAGCTGTGTGATTCTCCCTGCCCATGAGCTTTAAGAGCCTGCTCAGGGTGCCCGTGACTTCTCTGCCACAACACCCAGCACTGTTCTAGACAGAGGCCGTTCTGTCTGCCTGAGCCCCAGAGAAAATGCTGTGGAGCAAAGCCAAGGTTGATCATATGGATCTGTATCATGCGTAGTAAATAAACTTTGCTGTATGAAACCACTGAGATTTGGGGACTGTTTGTTTCCATGGTATAACCTAATTTATCCTGACTGATACAGATATCCAGGTAACCGTGGACAAAGAGAGGGCCTGAGGGTAGCTAAAACAAATTTGACAAATTACATGAATTTGCCTGAACTGGCTCTTCCCAAACAATCTAGTGCTTTGCCATCAAAACAGTCTCTTGGAAAAAATAAAAGCAACAAAAAAGCACTAGGACATTTATTTTGGCGTGATCAGAAGTCATTATTTGATTTCTTCAGGTTTTCATGGAAAAGTATTATAGAAAAAAAGTAGCTAAAGTATCTTATGGATTTAAAAACTGTTTCCCAAAATGGCATTTCTTAACATTGAGTAAGAGACTTACAAATAACACTGATTCCAAAACTTTGCCTCAGACCAACTGACTAAGAATCCTGAGACTGGTGTCTTCAAATCTGTATTATTTTTAAAGTTCCCCAGCTGATTATGATACAACTAGTCCAAAAGGCAGTACTGGATGTAAATGTCTCCTGACTTAGAACTCTAGGAGACATATGGGGGATACACAGGCCAGCAAGAGCCTCAGTTCACCCCACTTAAAAACACATTCAAAGGTATAGCTTCTATGATTCCTCACTGAGTCACAACACTTCAATTATCAATGGGAATCAACTTTCTAAAGCAGAAAATATTTGCTTCACTTTCAATTGTTATTAAATGGAAATGTCTGACTGTTTATAAAATTCTCAAGGCAGTATCACTTAGGTCTACTCTTGCAGAAATAGATAGGACTAAGGATGCCAATAAAAACCCACAACAATTGTTTTCTGTGTAGGCATTGTGAGACTGACTTGGATCCAGCAGGAGAATTTCCTTTATTAATACAATATGAGTTAGTTGCTTATGTTATTTTATAAACTGTAATTCAGATGAAGTAGCAGCAGTTACCAAGACTGGAAGAGGAGACCAGAATTCTACTGTTAGGTGCCAGAAACTGCCAGTGTTGGACGTGAAGAAAGAAATTGAACACCGTGTGGATATTTCCAAACACAGGCAATAGAATGAAGGCTTGCTTCTTACACAAAAAGGCCTTTTACCCCTACCTGTACCTCGCCCCAGGATTCCCTCCCTCACAGGGATAAGAAATGAGAGTACAGCCTTCTGAACTTCTATTTGACTTTGATGGCAGTGTTAAAGCCCTCATAAAATTAAAATGTTGAAGGGAGGAAGTGGGGAACAGGAAGAGATTAACCAAATAATTATATGCATATATGCATAACCCATGGATACAGACAATAGTGTGTAAGCTTTGGGGGGGGGGGGCGGCGTGCAGTATGGTTGGGGGAAGGACATATGTAACACTCTGAACAATAAAGATAAAATTTTAAAAAATTAAAATGTCGAAGGAGAGGGTGTTTGTGTTACCAGTAGAGTTAGAGAAAACACACTCATCTGACACATGTTCTGAAAGAAAACCAGAAATCTTATGACAATGTATGTATGTGCTTTTAAGAGCAAGGGACAAGCATACTGAACAATCTCTGTCCAAAATGAGCTGTGCTGTGTAGTGAGGGTCACCAAGCCAGAAGCAATAGCTGGGAGCGGTGTGGCTTGCTGGATAACAAGGATCAGTTCTGCACGCTTTGGCAGAAAGCTTCAGCCTCGTCCAGATACATGTGCAGCATTCGTGGAGACATAGCGATAAACATCTACCATTGCTGACAGATGAAGAGAACTGGTCTACCACATCTTGGCTTCTTGGCCTTCAGATTCAGTAATGCAAACACAAATGAGATTTTTCTTTCCCATGAAGTAACTAATTACTAGGTAAGTTATTTCAAGTCCTAGCATTACTACAAAGAAAAATAAATTCCTTTCTGGCACCACCTTAAAAGAAGAATTTCAATTGGATTAGATTCCTTCAATCTAGATGAACATAATAATACCTTCTTTTAAAAACTATCCCTCAGCTAACTCCCCTCCCTATCCCATGCTTTCTTCACTCCCCCTTAAAGATAGCTTTATTTCTTGGATTTTATAACCAAACTGAGGCTAAGTACAGATTTCAGTAAATTATCTGCACAATTTGGAATAATTCACAAGTTAAAACACAAATGTTTGAATGATCCAGAAAACCGAGGCGATAAGTGTACACACATGCATGCGGAGAGAAACAGAGACACAGAAAGCCTAGTCCCCACAGGTCTACAATACCAGCTGATCCTGCTGATTAGCAATTTTTTTTTTTGCTCAAATCAACCTGTGAATTGAATAAAGCTGAGATTTGTCTAGAAAAATCTCCCCATTTTTGCTTTTCTAAGATTTTAATTTGGAGTGTTTATAACTAACCACTCTTTTATATGTGTTCTCTTCCTCATTATTTCAACTGACTTATTTTAATACTTAACAGATTAGATGTTTATAATCACAGGCTGTAGTCATCTAAATGTAGTTATAAAACTTTGCTGGGAAAGATGAGAAAATTCTTTCAGGTCTTATGTGTACTTTACTGATTTGAGAAGTGAAATATGCCCCTTCTTTTCTCACACTCTCCAGTTTCTAATTCCTACATAATGGCCAACAAGTTTCAACTTCTCCTCAAAGATTATCAATGGAGCAATGTCTTCTTTGGGTAAAATTGAGAAAAACATATATATTTGAGTTCTTATTTCTTACTTACCTACAAGATCTAAGACACTGGTTCTCAACCTTGGCTGCACATTAGAATCACCTGGGAATCTTTTTTTTAAAATATATTTTATTGATTTTTTACAGAGAGGAAGGGAGAGGGATAGAGAGTTAGAAACATCGATGAGA
>NW_005353663.1:1332986-1347579 GCF_000412655.1 Myotis brandtii
GGGCCTCATCCTCCAGAAATTCTGTTTCTTTGTTACTAATGTTGTGGCCCTACCCCATAACAAAGAAACAGAATTTCCCAAGGATGAGGCCCAGAAATCAGGATTTTAAAAAGATTCCCAGGTGATTCTAATGTGCAGCCAAGGTTGAGAACCACTGATCTAAGACAAAAAAACCCTTCAATTATTTAAAAAGTTTTATAGTTTTGTATCATTTTTATTTGATAATATATGCATTTTTGAAATTTGAGAGAAAAAATTCCCATTACATTATTTATCTTGTTTCATAGTATTTATTTCATTTATAATGTTTATAATAGTATTTTCTTGCAATTATTTTTAATATTTTATTTCCCATGAACCAAGAAGTTTCCTGAAGGCAGAAATGTAACTGTAGTATTCACCCCTGTGAAATATATTTTTAAGTTAATGCATAAATTGATTTGTATAAATGAATGGGTCAGAATGACTATACAGTGGGAACAAAAAGTCCTTTTGTGTTCTCACTAAACACAAATTGTCCCAGCCATCTACAGGACTTTAATCCTTAGTGCATAGATCAAACATCTGATAACATTTAGAAAGTAATCTGAAAGTTGAATGTGTGTGTGTGTGTGTGTTTTTACCAACTTTTAAAAAGGTCCCAAAAATAATGCTTTGAAAAGAATAGTGATCGAGTGCAGCCACTGTTACACACATAGGATACGTTTCTGAGAGAGAAAGTAGTGGGTCATGCTGAGCTAGTAGTGGGATGCTAGTTTGATATAGCATCACAGTGGTCCACACATTAAGAATCCTTGTCAGGGGTTTTGTACATTAGTGTATCTTGGGATCGTTTTAAATTTGGAACTGTGTGTCAAGAACTGGGAAGGGTCTAAGATTTCAACTTACATACAAATTAGCTTGCCAGTTTCAGGGAGGCTGGCAGAAGATATAAGACTCTTGGATCAGAGTCAAAGAACAGTTTATTACACACAGTTTATTACATAACATTACTATGCTTCTCACTGAGCTCAGTTCCCACAGGCACTGCAAGGAGAGCCATAGTAAATCTGTACATGCAGTGGGCTAGGCACCCAAGCTCAGGGATTCTGAATCTTTTCTAAGGCACATGAGCATGCCTGCACTTTGCTCTAGAGCAGTGGTTCTCAACCTTCCTAATTCCGAGACCCTTTAATACAGTTCCTCATGTTGTGGTGACCCCCAACCATAAAATTATTTTCGTTGCTACTTCATAACTGTAATTTTGCTACTGTTATGAATCGTAATGTAAATATCTGATCTGCAGGATGTATTTTCATTGTTACAAATTGAACATAATTAAAGCATAGTGATTTAATCACAAAAACAATATGTAATTATATATTTGTTTTCTGATGGTCTTAGGCGACCCCTGTGAAAGGGTCGTTCGACCCCCCCAAAGGGGTCGCGACCCACAGGTTGAGAACCGCTGCTCTAGAGGGAGACACTATATATTCCATGGCTGTTCACTATATAAACATCCTTAGAAATATGGCTGAGAAGAAAGGACAGTTCGTATCTCTTTTGCAAGATGTGCAGAAACATGAGAGACTCTTGGAGAATTGTTTCCCAGCACCATGTCTCTGGAAGGTTTTTCCTGGGGCCTTAATTAAGTTAGTAGATATACAAAGGTGTACACAAAGATAACCTCCAGTACTCTGCATGGCTCACACGCATGCTAACCTCAGGAGAATGAACTAAGATGAGTGAAGAGTTAGAAAGCCAAGTGTCCAGCAAAGAAGAGAGGCAGGAGATGAACATGACTTTCATCAACTGGTTTGGGTGAATCTGATGGGAGTTACAGATTGATGCAGAAAAGCACCAAGTATGCTATTCTTCTCTCCTATTAGAATATATTGTCATTTGGGGCAAGTTAAATCACTTCTCTTTACTTTATTCCTAATTGGCGCTTCGGAAAGCCAAAATAACCCTTTCAAAATCTACTTTACCTCTGCTTAACCAGCAGCTGCTTTATTTATCCTCAAAGACCAGAGAAGATACAAGAGCAAGAGTTCAGATATGTCAGAGGTTGCAACAATGAATGGAAAAAAGAAAAGAAAAGCCACTTGTCACCTGTCATGCATGGACCCAGCACTGCTGACCTGGAGATCCTACGAATCTGGCTTTTCTCCTGCTCTTGATGATGTACTCAATCTAAAAGCGGGCAAGATTTTGAAGTTTTGGAGTGTAAGGGAGCCTCAGTCCAGCAGGGCAATTATGCCTGCCTTTTTTTTTTTTTTAAACCGATGCTTGCCTTTGTTCTTTAGAGGGAGAGCCCTTCCCATACCACAGGCCCTCGGGGCACACAGACAGTAAGTGTAAAGGATTTTTTCAAGGATAATAAAAAGCTCTTGAGGATTTATAAACTGTTTCATCTGTCAGGAACTATTTATGCTGACTTGGCACTTAGAGTGAATTATTCTTATTAAGCAAAAGTTGAGAAAATTGCTTAAGTCTCACCAGAAGGTACCTGCAGTCTATCAGAAGCGAAGACATTCTATAAGCTATAAACTTAAGAGGAACGAAATTACGCGTCTGTACGGATGTCTGCAGTGAGATAAATGAGTCCAGAGAGAATGTCTCCTAGCTTCGCTCCTCAAGCTGCTGTGCTGGGTGATCTTTCCATTCCCTCCCCCGAGGGAATGTAGGGAAGGCATTAGCAAGGACTGCTTCCCAAGGACACGTTCCCCTTTCATTTCTCCAGTGACATCTCCCCCATATGACATCCACTGTCATAGAGCAAGTGCAAATCTATTCAAGGACTTTTTATAGAGTGCAAGGTATTGAGCGCAGTACTCTACATGAATTATCTTATTACTTTCTAGCAACAATCCCATGAGCTACTGTACAGGTGGGGAACTGAGAGATAGAGGGATTAAGGAACCCAGCCAACGTTGAATGCTTGTGGTGATAGATCTGGGATGTAAACTCAGGCAGCCTGACTCCAGGACAGGCTCTTCGAACCACTCCATATAATGCCACAGATGCCTCTCCTCCCAGAAGGCATAGGATTGATCGCCTGATTCAGCTGGTGACTCCTGAAACTTACAAGGGAATCTTTCTTACTGGTAGTGGCCACTCAGGCCAGATTCAGCTCACCTAAGTTGCCTAATAACAAGTTTCAGTTCTTTTCCAAACCCTTTGTCTCTTTTACCTCTTCCCTCTTCGTTCTGAATTCAGAAAGTCTTACGAGTTCCAGTTTTCATAAATTTGCCAAACACACTCCATGTAGTGCTTAGCACAATGTATAGGGGCTCAAGAAATGTTTGTTGAATGAACTCAGAAGGCAGATAATTCCCATCTGAATGGGCTCATTAGCATCAAAACCATTCATTGCTTATATCCTCCCTTAAGATATCCATCTTTACTCCTTCCTTTGAATATTTAAATTCCCACATTTACATCTTACAACATCTCTTCCACCAGTCTGGGACCACAGGCATAGCATGCCAAGCTCACTGGAGCTAATAGCCCTATTATAAAAACATTTTAGAAGGAGAACCCTTTTTTCCAGAGTTCTTATTTAAATATTTAATCAGTACTTCTAGAACTGCTCCAATCAAAATAAGTTTTCCAAGTCTCTATTGAAAACATGCATGTTGTTTCTGTCAAATGACCATGATTCTAATAGCAATCAGCATCTAAGACATGATGTCCTGATATTCCCAATGTCTCTAGAGCCATCTTTAAAACTATAGAGAAGAAATAAAAAGAAAGTTGGGAAGAGAGAAAATGTCTAATTAATAGTGTAGAGAAAAGATCCTCAATGATACATAAGTTGTGTCTGAAACATTACCACAATCAATCAACAATATTCACTGATCATTGTTTTCCAGAGTGTCTCATGTCTACTTAGCTACTCTTGTTGTAATGTACCCCTCGAATCACAGAAGGATGCCTCAAGAAGTCGAATTAAAGAGTCACATTTATTGCAATCCGGGACTATGAGGGGCCATTCCCCAAATCTCATAGTAACAAGATGGTCGCAGCTCCAAGGTTATATAGGCAAAAAAGTCACAAAGGTATTGATTACATCCCAGGGTTTGGAATGAGGAACCTGGTTCGCAAAAAAGCAGTTTACAGAAGCAGAAACAGCATGTTATTTAAATTACAGTTTGGAGTCTAGAGCCCTTGGGTAACCTGGGTTAAACTTAGTTTAGGCATGTTATCTAAATTACAGTTTTGGGTCTAGAGCCCTCTGACCTTGGGATAACTGTACTGCCCTGGTCTTGGGACCACTGAGTCAACTGGAACGCATTATCTGTGTCCACTAAGACAATTTAGGATAATTGTGCTGTCCTGTTTCCCAGGTACAGACGAATGTGATTTCTAAAACCAGAAAGATAACAATCAGTGGGATAGCCATTCAATCGAATGGGATGATGTATACAATTCAGAAAATCAAAATAACTTTTCTATTGTTAAGCCAAACAGCAGGGTTAGAGTTAAACTACAGTTTCTACCTGAGATGGTTGCTACCATACTTCACTCTCAGCTATCTGCCCCGGCTCCTCTTTTTCTCCGGATAGAATACTCCTATCAGCTGGTTTTTAATTCTGTGGCAAATCCTACCACTAAGACCTGACCGGTAAGAATGATGCAGCCATGATCAGTTTTCCATAGAAGGATACATCTTCCTTTCAGTTGCTTAGACCCTCACAATCCCAATTCTATATTGTGAAAGGTCACTAATGCTGAGACTTTCTTCAAGAAATCTAGAGTTCACTGTCAACTCTGGCTACTCCTCAAATTCACCTCTGGTCAAATGATCTTATTTTCAGTGGAGCCAAGAAAGAAAGTTCACTCCCTTCTATTCATTAGACTTCTATTCAGAGTCCTAAGTGGACTTCAAAATAATAGACATATTTCAGGCAAATATAACGGGGTCTGGACAATAGAACTGCACTGAAGGGCTCCATTGATGTTCAGCAGAATTCTTGCAAGAGATTTTTGCCTCCATCCACCTACTCACCATTCCCTTCCCTCCATTTAATTACTAGGCTAAATCCTTCCCTGGCTCCAATCCCCCTCCTTAGAAGTCATTAGTGACTCTTTTTTTTCTTACTCCAACAAGTTTAAGTTCTAAGCTCCTCCTGGCTTGTGGGACCCTCCATAAATTCATTTCATCCTCACTACCTGTTGGACCTGTTGGAGAGCAGATTTTGAGATGGAGATGGGAAGCATTGGGCTTACTTTGGGAATTGATGCCTGTGGGCAAAGACAGATGTTAGGCTGTAATACAGTAGGCTGTGATACAGTCACAACAAAGGCCTCTGACAATCTCATGGGGAGCTTGGAGCTGGGACAGCCCTGTAGAACTATCTTTTCTTTTTCAATCCTCACCTGAGAAGGACATGCTTAGAGAGAGGAGAGAGGAAGGGAGAGAGAGAGAAACATTAATGTGAAAGAGAAACATCGATTAGTTTGCCTTCCACACGAACTCCAACTGGGCACTGGGGATCAAACCCAAAACCTAGGCATATGCCCTGACCAACAACCCTTCAGTGCACAAAACAACGCTCAATCAACTGAGCCACTCCGGCAGGGTCAGAACTGTCTTTCCATTAAGGCAAGAAGCCCAATCTTTACACCTTAGTGCCAATCAATCTCTGAATATGGGTTCCCTGAAAAGAGAATGAGACCTTGGCCCAGATGGCTCTCTTCAGCTGAGGTATATTAGGATTATATACCCCTTGAGGGCAAAGAATATATATATATTGATTTTTAGAGAGAGGAAGGGAGAGGGATGCAGAGATAGAAACATTGATGACATGCCCCTCATTGGGGATCTAGCCCACAATCCAGGCATGTGCCTTGACTGGGAATCGAACTGGTGACCTCTTGGTTTCTGGATCAACACTCAATTACTGAACCACACCGGCCGGGCAAAGACCATGTTTTTATTTCTTGTGCATTTACATACACAATGTATGAAGAGTGCTGTAAAAATGTACAGGACCCTCATACACACACACACACACACACACACACACACACAAATGTATTTAGCACTTACTATGTGCCAAGCACTATTTTAGGTAGTGGGGTTTCAATGGTTAAATATGATAGATAAAAGCCCTCTTTTCATAAAGATTACATTCTGCTTATTAAGAACTAGAAGTTAGTCAGCTACTTATTTTATCTTAACATTTTATTAGTCATTATCTAGAATTCATAATAGTTATAAAGAAACCTTAATAGTCAAATCTTACGTCTTCCTTACACAGTGAAGCTATGCTGTGGTAATAAATTAACCTTGAAATCTCAGTGACATAACACAACAATTTATTTGTCACCCTCATCATACCCTGATGTGGGTTGGGTGGCTCTCCTCCATTTGGCGCTGTACCATCTGGAACACATGGCCGCCAAATTCCCTTCATCAGGGAAAGGGAGATCTCAAAGGCACACTGGCTCTTAACTGCCTCAATCCTGCTGCTCCAATTCATTGGCTATAATTAGGCACATGGCCTCAATCCGACTGCAGATTCTGAGAAATGTAACAGAACAAATAAATAAGCATTGAGCACTAATTGTCTCTGCCACAATAGCCAATGTCTATTGATTATGTCTATGTGACAATATCATTCTAAGTGTTTAAAGGTTCTGCACCTAATCCCACCAGGGTAGGGTGAGGGTTCCACACAAACATTTCTCAGACACCAGCTGAGCGTCCTACAACTGAACTCAACTCTGACACTGTACCTGAAAATAGTGTCACATCCCACAGGTTAAGGGGTCAGTCCTACAAGACTGCCCCTCGCCACCGCCCTTCCCCCGCCCCCCCATAACAATCCAAAGTCCAGGTTATCACCTGTGCTTCTGATTGACCAGTTACAGATTGGAGATTCCAACAACCCTCTCTTTAGGTTAGATCCGTGGTCGGCAAACTGCGGCTCTCGAGCCACATGCGGCTCTTTGGCCCCTTGAGTGTGGCTCTTCCTAAGCCTTAGGAGTACCCTAATTAAGTTAATAACAATGTACCTACCTATATAGTTTAAGTTTAAAAAATTTGGCTCTCAAAAGAAATTTCAATTGCTGTACTGTTGATATTTGGCTCTGTTGACTAATGAGTTTGCTGACCACTGGGTTAGATTAATTTGCTACAGCATTTCAAAGAACTCAAAGGAACATTTTACTTACCTGACAAATGGTTAATTTTAAAAGGATGTAACTCAGGAACAGCCAGATGGAAGTGCTGCATAGGGCAGGCAGGGTACAGGAAAGACATGGAACTCCCAGGCTCCTGGTCCCAGGCATGCCATTCCCCCAGCTTCTCCACCTGTTCACCAACCTGGAAGTGCCAATATCGTCCTTTTGGGTTTTTATAGTGACTTCATTTCATAGGCATGAATCATTAAGTCATTGGCCATTGGCAACAGATTTGACTTACTCCCCTCCCTAGAGGTCAGGAAGTAGGACTAAAAGGTTCAGCCTTCTAGTCACATGCTTGGTTCTCTTTGCAACCGGCCCCCAGCCCCCATCCTTAGGTTTAGTCAAAAAGTGCCTCATTAACATAACAAACGACACCTTTGTTGGCTCTCCTCCGTTAAGAAATTCCAAGGTTTTTTTAGCAGTCCTGTGCTAGAAATAGGGACTAAAACCAAATATATATATTTCTTATTATAAGTCACAATATCACAGTGCTTAACATTGATTACTGACAACCCTATGAGGCAAATCCCAATATTAACTCCATTTTACAGATAAAGAAACTGAGGCACAGAAAGGATGAATAATTTACTTGAAATCCCTTGGCTAATAATTAGTGGAGGTAAGATTTGGATTCAAGCTGCAAGATCCAAAGTCCATGTTATTTCCACCAAGTATACTTTAAAAATTAAATAAAGACCCTAAAAGAAAGGTCTGTCTTCTTTCAAGACAGATCTTTGAGAAACACCCATTAGAATAATTTCTTCTTTTCCAGGTGTGACCTAAAAATACTAATCCAACCTAGTGTAGAAGTATCCCTTTTCCAAACCCTTCCTGTAACACTCAGTTCTTTCCAGGTTCTGCATGAAAACACTCGGGGTTTAAAAGTTTTTGCTTTTTATAACAGTCATTAGTAGTTCAAGCATTGCAATGAGCTCCCTTTGAACAAATAAGCCATACCAAACAGTCTGCCAAGAGCCTGACTATTAAGCTGAAAACTATTGATGATTAAAATTTTATTGTCCCTCCCCAGCTAAAAAATTCTATGGTAACATGCACAGAGGCTATTAAAACATACATGTTCTTTATGAATAGGAGTCCTCAGTGACTGGGGAAAGCAAAGTCCTTCTCAGGGGCTCCGATTTTATGGAGAAGCTTTCATTCCTCCTAGTGTTCCCTGACTTCTCCTATTCTTGTTTCCATGACAACAAGGAGACTGTAGATAATTGAAATTAGGTTTGTCTTCATGATGGTTTAGGAAGCTGGGTAACTTTAAATGCCTGCACATGGAGGGGAGAGAAGGGCCTCTATTGCCACCTGCTGGGCTCCACAGTTTTCCTCAGCCTCTCCAGTTCGTCTCTGATTCCACATCGCTTGGCTTTTGGTTTCTTGAGCAGACTATACGCCCTCTGACATTTGTCAATCTTTCTGTTTCAGTTTAGATGGAACATTGTTATGAAAGAGAAATAAAAACTTAGCCCTCAGCATCAACTACTCTTTAAACTCATGCTAATTCGTAAACAAGGATCATAAGTAACCACTTCTCCACAGCACTCAATTGCTTCCAAGTGTTTTTCATTAAATCTAAGTGAAAACACTTCCCAGGATGCAATTTTAAGGGAATATTATTAATCACATGCCTTGATTAGCCTTGGACAGTGCAATAAGTGAACTGGCTGAATAGAAATGATTTTCTTCTTTCTGCATGCCCTCGTTTACAAGATGAGTATTGCTGAAGGTGTGGGTTTCCTGAAAAGTAGAGGGAACTATGAAGGGTGCTTTCCCAACTGGATATTGATTTGCAATGATGGTTGCCATTTAATTCCATATGGCTTTGCCTTTTAACTATCGGATTACAGAGGAACTATTGATGTGGACATCTTCAGGGTCTAAGGCAAAACTTTTCAAATATTTTCTAGAGCACTTAAGATAATAAACAATTCAATTTAACAACGTAGATTTAAGAAATGAACAAGGGCTCCTAGTAGTTCAAAAATTTGTGTGAAGTTTTTACTGTCCTCAAATTCTTAATTCATATGTGTTCACTGCCCCTCAGAGTTATCTGAAAACACATCACTGGGGAAAGGGAAATGCCAACAGTTCCACAAATAAGTAGAAGACATGCAAACAGACTGTTATTGGCAAAACAAATTAGCATAGATGGGTGAATGGAATTTGGGATTAAAGATTTATGATTTTAAACAAAAAATGCATACTGTGCTCCTGAATGGAACGCATATTATAAAAATATTGATTTTTCCTATAAGAGTTTATCAATTTGATTCAATGCAAATCAATATCTTAACAGAATTATGTTATTTGACACACTTCATTCTAGAATTCATCTAAAAGAAGAAATAAGTAAGAACAACCAAAAAAATGTTTGAAAAAGAAGCAGGCCTTTGCTGTACAATACCAAAATATACTCTAAAGATATAGCATGTAAATAGTGTGATACTGTTGCAAAGATAGGAAAATAGATCAATAGAATGCATGGAACATTAAAAATGGCACCATTTTTATATAGGATAAACTAATTAATTAACAGTGCTGGAGAACTTTGTTGAACAAAAATGTTAGATTTCTACCATGCACCAGATAATAATAAAATCTCAGATGAATTAAAGCCTACATATAAAAAATAAAAATTATCAGAGGGAATTTAAGGGACCGACCGTATAGTCTTGGTGAGGAAGAAAGCGCTTTCAGCTGGACATCACACTCAGAAAGCACACAGAAAAAGTCTAACATATTTTACCACATTCAGATGTATGGCTCCTGATAAGACATTGCTCTTTCAGATACAGCATTGCCTACAGTGGGACTTAAGGGAGGCCCCCGAAGCTCCCTTTAATCCCGCACCACACTTTATCATGCAGTGTAGAAAGGAAAGGACTGAGCACCAAGTACCCCTAAACCTAAGTGAGGCCCCACATTTCAGCCAGAGCCACCTTTCCTGACCCACAGATCAGTAAGTGCTCCTAGAGCACTGCCTCTCTCCAGGCCTCCCCCCACTTAATTAGAACGGTGAGCCAGCGTTCCCTAGAAGACCATCAGTACTAATCTCCTTGGGAGAAGTTCAAGCTTCCCAGAGCCTCATGGAGACTCTTACCACAGACACATCTGTAATTCTCTAGTCCAGTGGTCGGCAAACTCATTAGTCAACAGAGCCAAATATCAACAGTACGACGATTGAAATTTCTTTTGAGAACCAAATTTTTTAAACTTAAACTATATAGGTAGGTACATTGTTATTAACTTAATTAGGGTACTCCTAAGGCTTAGGAAGAGCCACACTCAAGGGGCCAAAAAACCGCATGTGGCTCGGGAGCCACAGTTTGCCGACCACGGCTCTAGTCTGACTTTACCCACATTTCCACATGTCCCTGGCCTCCAGCTACAGAATTTAAAGCACCTAATGTAAAATGAAAATGTGGGCCCCTTGTTAAAAAATTAATAAGACGCATAGCCAACATGGCTCAGTGGTTGAGCATTGACCTATGAATCAGAAGGTCAAGGTTCAATTCCTGGTCAGGGCACATGCCAGGGTTGCAGGCTCGATACCCAGTAGGGGGCATGCAGGAGGGAGGCAGCCCATTAATGATTCTCATAATTGATGTTTCTCTCTCTCTCTCTCTCTCTCTCTCCCTACCTCTCTGAAATCAATAAAAATATATTTTAGAAATTAGTAAGAATTTCTTAATGGTTGCAGTAACCAAGCATGGGGCCCTTCTAAGTGAAGGGCTCCAACACACATTGTATCCTCATAAGGTTGCTCAGTTCCCTACTCTAACCCTTTTTTATTGCCTTACAGTCTGTTGTCAGCAGAATACCCTGTATCCTCCATTTCTCCTCTAAATGGTCAAAAGAATTCTTCTTACTTTAAATAAATCTTAGCTGTCCCCAAGGACATTGTCAGGTTCCCTTATCCTGCATCTCACAGGGCCTGGGGATAGGGCCTCTCTATTTCCCATTGCTTTCCCTTTTTAGAACTTGTGTCTTTTTCAAAAATCCAGTGTCTTTCGAGCTCAAGTCATCCATTTATACCACCCAGTATCTCTTTTATTGCGGTCATCTCTGAACCTCCCGCTTGTTCAGCCAGTTCATGACACCCTATAAGTGCTCGGGAAATATTTGTTGAGAAAGTTAATAAATGACCTGTATAATCATTTTGAAAACAAATAAAAAACTGGGTAGCAATCAAATGTAACTTGCCAACTGCATAGTAAGAGCAGTCATACGTGTGTTGTTGTTTTTAATCCTCACCCAAGGATATGTTTAGAGAGGGGGAGGGAGAGAGAGAGAGAGAGAGAGATCGCTTGGTTGCCTCCCATATGTGCCTGTACCGGAAATCAACCCTCCAACCAACTGAGCCACCCAGCCAGGGCAGAGCAGTATACTTCAAGCAAAGCATTCCTTTTGCCTGAATCACTCACAATATCTAGATATTTGCATTCTGTATTCTATGTAACTTTTATCAAACAAACTAGCCAAAGCATGGCCTGTTATGAAGCCAAGTTGATATCTATGCCCTAAATATTTATGATTGTTCCTTAAAAAAGCTGAGAGGAGGGGCAGATGAAGTCACTTGATAAGACTTCAGGAATAGGAATATATTCATGTCCCTTTTATAGTTTGTTAACAAAGTAAACAAAAAATGACAAACTAGTCTCTGGCCTGGTGATGCCTGTGCCTGCCCTGTGAGAATTTCTAGCCTCATTGCTTCGGAATACTGCCCTCTTCTGGCTAGAGCGCGCTTATTGCGAGAGCTGTGTGAAATGAGCCTGCCTGAGCAGAGACATGAAATTGGGGACAGAGACAAAGATTGTGAGACCGTGAAAATTAGGAAAAGGCAAGTGTGGGAAGAAGATGGCAGAAGCAGATTTAGAACCCTCCTCACCTTGAGGTCCACTCACCACGTTTTTCCTGCAGAGGTTCTCTTACCCAATGCCCTTCCAAACAAAAACAGACAGGTCACCCGACTTGTCCCATTTGCTTTGGCACAGCTGAGGGCTTGGAAGGATGAAGCCAGGACTGTTCTGATCTCTTCACTGTCACCGCCCCTCACCTTCCTAGCACACGAATCCTGCACGCACCCTTCCTTCTTGCCCCAGCCGGTCCTCTGACTTGCTGTCCACATCGCTCTCCAGGAAACTGCACATAACATGCCCACTTTTGAGCACCGATGGGAGCCTTGCCCGATGGCCCAGCTGTACACAGGTTTCCCCTCTAGCTCTCAGTGCCAAAAGGTATATGTAATTGCTTCACCACCTTCTGGATCTGGGTTCTTAACCTCTCTGGGAAACAGCACATTGATAATAGGAGTTGGGCAGGAAGTATGTCACAGAGAGAGAAAAAAAAGGCAATTTTAGGCAGAGCAAGTAACTACAACGTGAACCTTGGTAACTTTTTTTTATAAGCGGATCCAACAGGTCTCTGTATTCATCTTCCCTGTGACCAATGCCACTTGTCAATGTAAAGAACGTAGAACTTTCCACTGTGTTTCACTTTACAGCAAATGCTGATATTGGTACCGCACACTAGCGTTAGCCAGCGGGGCTGCTTACAGCCAGAGGCCACCCCCACGGGCCCTGGCAGACAGAACTGGAGGGCCGAGGGGATTCACGTGTTAGCACATCAATGCCGGGCACACTGGTGAGGAAGCTGTGGTCTAGAAAACGTGCCAGATTCAGGCCAAGTAACATGCTTTATCAAAGTATCAGGAAATCCTGTGGACAAACCCCAGGGAGTAATAGAGAAAAACAAGCCAATTAGAGTGGAAACAAAACATACCATCAGCAATTCTTGGAGTAGAACACAATTTCTGTGGCCCTCCTCCTGGGGTGTCCTTTAGTGCCCCGTCTGCCTCTACCAGTTCATCCTGTCAGGGCCAGCTCCAGCCTCCCTCTGCCCGCAGGTCTTCCTAGCAATGTCAGTCCTCTCATCTGCACTGGCTGCAGGAGTGAGGGGCTCTACAGCACCACTTGCCACAGTTACACACAGTCTCAGGTTGTTCGCTGATGTTTAATTGGAGCATTTTTAACCATATGCCCAGGTTCTCTGGCCTTCTGGGGTTGCAGACCTCTTTGCCAACCAAATAATCAAAATCTAAGCTCCCATTAGATCGTGTCAGAAATCCCAGTCCTCTACTGAGATGATTCTGAGGATGACCGGAGAGTACACACCTGCCTTGGCTGTTGCTGGCCATCCCTTGCTCCTAACTGCTGCTTGGTATGGTCCGGGCAGTTCCAAGTGCTTTTAATGTTTTTCCATGTGTAGACATGGACTCCCCTTATACTTCACAACTCCATCCCACACCCCAGCACAGCTAAAGGGTAAAGGCTTGAAGATAATACACAGAATTAGAATGCAGGAAAGGAACATTTAAGACTTGGTATGAGCTCCATGCTATAAAGGCAGCCATTCACATTATTTTGCAAAATTCTCTCTCTCCTCTTTGTTGCAACTAAACCCAGGACTAAACGTCGCATATTTAAAATGCCTTTTAGAGTGTTTCCTCAAACAGTTAAAAAAAATCTCTCCTTCAAAAAGTGATACTGCTATTCCTGACATATGAAAATGGCTGCAATTTTTAGTTTCACTTTTTTGTCTTAATTTATCCATCTTGTCTGCCTTGATGGTAAAAACAGTGTCCTGTCCTCCTCGGTTTGTGTCCAAATATTGTCAGTTTCCTTCAAGAGGGAAAGTGGTGCCCTAACAAAAAGCCAGGGATAGATTTACCTTTGAGATGCACGTCAAGGCTACTACTTGTTCCTCCACATCCCATTCGCCTCTGCCTCCTGCTGCTGCAGGGAGAACACAATGTCCAGCCCCCTATGCACTTAGGAACACCACGTGGCTGACATTTAGCCAATGAGTGTGAGTGGAATGGTGAGCATTTCTTCCAGTTCTGGCCATACAAACCTGCAAAATGAGCTATTTTCTCTTGCAAGGAAGGGAGCTCCCAGGGCAATTTTTGAGTGCCATATGTTGAAAACGGCAGAGAAGCAGCTTAGGGCCCTGAATGATTTCATGGAGTTATATACACTGTGGAATGGTGATTTCTTCCAGTTCTGGCCATACAAACCTGCAAAATGAGCTATTTTCTCTTGCAAGGAAGGGAGCTCCCAGGGCAATTTTTGAGTGCCATATGTTGAAAACGGCAGAGAAGCAGCTTAGGGCCCTGAATGATTTCATGGAGTTATATACACTGAGTGGCCAGATTATTATGACCACCTGACGTTTGTAGGCAAATCTACACTAATAAAAGAGAAACATGGTAATTAGCGTACGACCGCTACCCTTCCCATTGGCTAATCAGCATATCCTTATGCAAATTAACTGTCAGCCAAGATGGCGGCCGGCAGCCAGGCAGCTGGAAGCGAACATGAGGCTTGCTTGCTCCAGTGACTGCAGACTCCAA
>NW_005353663.1:1348834-1372818 GCF_000412655.1 Myotis brandtii
AACGTCTGAATAGCACAACATACCTAAGTATCGTTGCTGATCAAGTTCATCCTATCATGTTGATGGTGTATCCCAATGGAGATGGCTTCTTCCAACAAGACAATGCGCCATGCCATGGTGCTCGTATTGTGCAGGAGTGGTTTCAAGAACATGAGGGAGACTTTACCTTGCTTAGGTGGCCCCCACAATCACCAGATCTCAATCCAATTGAGCATTTGTGGGACGAAGTTAAAAGAACCATCAGGCAGTTGGTTCCACAACCATCAAATCTCACAGAACTGGAAAGTGCTATTCATCAGGCATGGTGTCAGATTCCTCGCATCACCTTTCAACATCTCGTGGAGTCAATGCCAAGAAGAATCACTGCAGTATTAAAGGCAAAAGGTGGCCCAACGAAGTACTGATGGGATGGTCATAATAATCTGGCAGGTAATACTAATCTGGCCACTCAGTGTATATATCATTAACTGTTTACTTGCTCCAGGCTCTTTTTCAAGCAAGAAATAAATGTCCATATTATTTAAGCCATTATACTGTTTGGGTCTGTTTGTTACAGCAGCTGGCCCACCTTAATACAAGCTGCAAATGGATATGCTATTAGAGATGCCCTGGCTCAGACATGGAGTTAGCAGAGGTCTTTGTGTTGTGATAAAGGACACTAATGGTCAAGAAGAGGCCCACTCCCCATGCCTTCTTGACTTCCATTTCACCATGTGGGTTTCATTATTTTGGATAAAGATATACTACTTCTAAGAAACTTATTTTAAAACAACTGTATCATCTGAAAAGATTGAACCACTGTCATCCATAAACCCCCTTAACATAGATGACTTTCTTACATTTATTTCTCAAGAAATACCTAATGAAGAGCAGAGAAAGAGAACCAGGCAGTGAAATGTTGAAGGGCAGGTTGGGAGAGATGGAGAAATATCTGGAGGATGGAAATATCTGTTTCCAAAAGAAACAGAAGTCTGGGCAGTAGTCAGTGGAAGGTGGGGCCCTGGAGAAACCTTGATGAGTGAAGGGGAAGGGCAAAAGGTTCAAAGAGGGGGGACGAAGGCACTGAAAGCAAACCTTTCTTGATAATTTGCTGAATGCTGGTCCTCAGATCAGGTGCTTTGGCCCACCCTTTCTCTACACTTTAAGCAAGTCGTTTAGATGGTCCAGTATACTTTATAGATGTGCACACGGCCCCTCGGGAAAGCGCTGGTGAAAATCATGACGCTGGGATTTGTTCACACCCTATCTGCACTTTCAGAAATTGGGTATTTTGACTATTTTCAGTCAATACCTTATTTAGAGATTCCTCTAACAATAATCACTACTATTTTAGCTTATGCCCCTATTTTCCTTCCATAGCTCATGGAAAGGACAGACAGATGGGCAGGGCAAAGCCACGGAGTCATTGGCACCAAAAGTCAATCATCAAATAATTCAACTGCATTTGTCCATTCATTATTTTTAAAACAAGTATGTACATATTACAGAATTCATTTTATGGTTAAAAATATTAACAGAACATTAAAATTACAATAATTAAACATAACATTAAATATCTGCATCCAAATTTATACATGTTGGGCAATAGCTGTGTATTCAGGGGTAGCAAATCTTGGGCTCACTGCCCCTAGTGAATGTTGGCTATGGTGCCCCCTCACTAATGCCAGCAGTGGAGTGGCCAGTGTCCCTCATGGAGTTGAGGGCTCTACTTCCCTGATCAATAGAAAATTTTATTGGTCCTACCCTATGCCACATAGATACTTCTTCTATTAGTTGTCTGTTGCTGCCATAACAACTTACTACAAACTTAGTAACTTAAACAACAAACATTTACTTCGTTACGGGTCTGAAGGTCAGAAGTTCGACCCTGGATTCAACATATAAAAACAAGTTGTTGGCAGGGCTGCATTTCTTCCCGCAGCCTGCAGGCTCCAGGGGAGAATCTGTTTCCTTACTCATTGAGGTTGTTGGCAGAATCCAGTTCCTTGTGGTTATAGGACTGAGGTTCCAGTCTCCTTGCTGGTAATCTGCTGGGGCTGCCCTTAACTCCTGGAGGCTTCTCTCGGGTCCTTGCACTTAGTTCCCTACATTTCAGAACCAACAACAGGGTTTTGAACCCTTTTTATGATGCCATCTCTCTCACCCCTATTTTTCCTTCTTATTCTTCTTATAAGGACTCGTTATATTACATTGGGCCCATCCAGGTAATCCCAGGTTCTCTTCCCATTATAAGGCCCAGCACCTTAACCACATCTGCAGAGTCTCTTTACCATGCAAGGCAACACAGTCACAAGTTCTGGAGACTAGGGCGTCAACATCCTTGAGGGCCATTCTTTGCCTAACACACTCTCAACTAAGAATCATCTGAAAAAGCTTGGCCTTTAGGGTGATCAGTGTGAATCAATGAGCAGACCCAGTCCTCATGATGCCTAGGTCAGGCTTCTTTACCACACTTGCAGCTGATTTAAATGCATGCTGGCTTAATGTATTGTTTCTAGTAGTAGAATTAAACGGCATGATGAGAACATTCAGCACCTGCCCCTGTCACCTCCATCTTCCTCTGTATAAGAGTAGTATTTGAAATTTAAACCATTCAAATTCAATCTTAGGGAAATGTCAAAAACTCAGTTTGCCTGGGTGTGTAGAGAACATAAGACTTTTCCCTATAAGTATATCTATTTAAACATTTTTATAACAAAATATTAAAAGAGCTAAGCATAGCCCTGGCTAGTTTGGTTCAGTGGATAAAGCGTTAGCCTGTGAACTGAAGGGTCTCGGGTTCGATTCCGGTCAAGAGCACATGTCCAGGTTGCAGGCTAGATCCCCAGTAGGGGGTGTGCAGAAGGCAGCTGATCAATAATTCTCTCTCATCATTGATGTTTCTATCTTTCTTTCCCTCTCCCTTCCTCTCTGAAATCAATAAAAATATATATATTTTAAAAAGAGCTATGCATAAAGATGTACCATCCTGTGATGACTTAATGTTTTTCCTGGTGTACATTCTTCCTACAGCATCCAATTTGGCCCACTGGAAACTTGACTGCTTTCCCAAGTGCAGGAAAATCTTATTTTTTTTTCTTCATTTCTGGTCATAGTGCACACAGAGTGGGCAGGGCAGAAACAGGCACAGCAGTTCCTGTGGGCCAGAAAGTGAGTCAGTAGGAAAGTAGTCAATGGTAAAAGAAGATGGACCATTGCCAGAGGAGGGAATGGACCCCTCAGCATTGGGAAAGGAAAGGGCCACACTTTCTGCCCTTTAATCTGTTACCGGATTAAAGCCATATGAGTTGTTGGTTTAGACAAGGGTGTAAAGAAAAAACGCTACTAATGTCAGAAGCAGACAAGTACAGGAAGACCAAGGGGGTACTGGTCTGGGCACATCTGCCCTCAGTTTCTCCCCTGCTCACAAATGGAGCAGCTTCTTTTTCCATGGAAGACTTGGGCCGGTATTCCCCAGACTGAGGTAATGTCATCTGGAGCCATTCTTGGAAATACTAGGACCCCATTTGGAAACGCTTCCAAGGCTGCTTGATAAGACTGCCGGGAACCCTCCCGTAGGGAGCTCAAACAGATTCCCCTGCTGCTCACAACAGAGTCTTTCTTTTCGCTCCCATTTCTGGGACATGCTTGTTCTGTCCCCAGTGGTCCCTTCTGATAGGACAGGCCCTCATCTTTGCTGTGAAGTTGATGTGCAAAAGGAGCATCAAAAAGTCCTGAAATTCTTCCCATAACCTCAGCTAGAGGGGAATTCAAGATTGTGCAGCACCAGTTAACAGAACATTGAGGGAAAGACGTTGTTTGGTGCCTGGAATAACATTATGGCCCAGATCAGTAACTGCCTGGGTGAGAGTAAGAACTCCAATACCTTCATCTAGCACCCGCTCTTCATCCTTTAGGAGAGTATCTATGGGAACCATCAAAAGGTTCAAAGTCATGGCTCATGGAGGTGCCAACCATTGTTAAGAAAATTATTTCTCTGCAGAGGTGTGAGCTGACTGCGGGGAGGGCACTTGGCAGAGAGCAGGTGAGCTCTGTCCTATTAGTGGGACTTTGATGACTTGACTTGATAATAGCGGGAACTCTTAGATTGATGGCCTTACCACTGAGCTTGCTCTAGATTTACTTATCTTGTATTATTATTTTTTGGGGCTTCCAGGAAAGACAGTCCCTGTGAGTGCCAGAGCCCCACAAGCAGAGACGCCGATGGGGCCTGTGGTGCTGTCCGCTGCCACGTCCAGGCCGAACTGGGAAACACCACTGACTGTGTCTCCCTCGGGGGGCAGCGGCCAGCATAGCCCCTGGATTTAGAACAATCCAGGACAGAAACTCTATGTAATTCTTATGCTAAAAACGTCATCAACCTCACTGGACTGCCCATAAGCTCCCTGTGGCTGGAACCCCCCCAAGACACCAGCCTCCTTCCTCCTGTCATCACTGCTTCCACAGCACACAGCTAGGGCCATGCCACCCTGAACGTACCTGGTCTCGAATGCTCAGCAGGGTCGCCCTGGGTAGGACTTGGAAGGGAGCTTGCTCTAGATTTAATTCCAAGGAGCATTTGCTGATGGCTGGGGTGGCCCTCACGCTGGCTCACGGGTTCCTGTGGACATCACAGTTCCTACAAAGAGCTCATCTTTTCCCACCACTTCAAGAACTCACAGGCTTGATATTCTTACAGATGAAGTCCTTTCGTTTTATTTATTTATTTTCGGTCATGCTGTGAAAGCAAAGTGCCCCAGAGTCTCTTTATCAAACCCTGAGTGGCAACTCATTCCCAAGTGGAGGCCAGAACTTTTCCTTTCTTTCCCTGCTCCTTGACTTTGAACGTCAGCACAACGCAGAAGTGTCTTTTGAAACACCACACTCTTCAAATGTTTGTCTTTACCTCAGTGTAGGATAAATTCAGACCGGCAGGCACACTGTAGGTGTGCTAACATTCCCATTTGCCTGAGTTACTAAACATTGCACAAAACTGTTCACCTGTGTCAGCTCATTTGTGTGAGTCTAGTTAGTATAATTAATGATGGTATCTAGCCTATAAGTGGAAATGGATGAGCTTATGGGTTTGGAATTCCAACAGTTCTGAGTTTGCTTTCCTGCTCCATCCCTGAACTCAAGCTCAGTGTGATCTGGAAAGACTGTTTAGTCTAAGTATCAGTTTCTTCATGTGTAAACTAAGGATAATGATACTTACATGTAGGGCTGATGTGAGATATACATAATCTGATGCATAGGAAGCACTGACCCACAGTACAATGACTATGTATTAAATGTTGTCACTTTTGTTAGCAAGACTAAACCATCCACTGTGAGTCGTTAAATGCTATGTCTTGCACAAGATGATAATGTTATTGGAGGGTGTCTAAAGACTTTTTTTTAAAAAAAAAATGTAACTATTGTTTCTTTTGGAACAAGGAAAAAACAAAACAAAAACAACAAAAACCCATGAATGATTAGCACCATTCTCTTAACCTAACCTTTTATAAGGCAGAGGTATATGACCAAAACAGCAGGTTGAACACTGCTTGTATGGTCGGGGGCTAACTGTGCTATGTACGGTCATGAATGCAAGCTTGTAGGAACCCAGCAAATCCAGAATGGCCCTGAAATTCAGCCACTAAATGAACAAAGATCTCAAGCAAAGCTGCTGGGAGTCCAGACGAAGCAATGCTGCCTGGGGGAGCAGAATTTCCTGGGCAGAGCAGCGCCCTGGCCCTGGCCTCCTCCCCGGAGAGCCCTGCCTCTATGAATACACATTCAAAGACTTGAAAACACAGAGCAGTCTCACAACCCACTTACTGTGCATGGACTTGGGTGGGGAGGCACTGCACTTCCTGGCAGGCATTTAAGCCTCAACAATAAAACACCTATAAGCCCCTCTGAGGGCACGAGAACTCTCGCTGGACTTCTCCTATAGAAGGAAGGGGCCTCCACCCATTTGATGAATCGCACTTGAGCAATCTCCTGACATCTGAGGCTGGCACTGCTTCTGAAATTTCCCCGTTGCATTTCTCACTTTCAGTAAGAGAATATGCGTTAGATATGGTTCCAGTATTAGAAGTGCTCAGCCCTTTTTTGAATGTCTCTCCTGTTGAATGATCTCCTAGAGAAAAGAAGATTCCAAATCAACAGCTCAATTAAAAACACTTCCCTGGATCCGAGGGAGCGGGGAGTGGCATGTTATTTCAGTCAGCACAGGACTGGGGAGGAGTCCAGTTTTTCTTGGGACTAAGGAGTTGCCTGAAATCGCCACCCAAAGCCTCTGTTCACTGAATAATAGTCCTGATTGCAAGGTTCAAACTCTCACTCAGGGAAATAGAGTGGGGGAGAGATGGCAACAGTTGGCTCCGAAATTTCCTTGAGACAAAAGTGCCAGGTCTGAGGAAGGGCAGCCCGCTTGTGATTCTGCCTGACACAAGTGTGACATGCGCACGCATTTGCCCACCACCCAATGGTTACACGTGTGCCACCAAAACAGTGGGCTTCCTGTGCTAGGACTTTGATTCATTCCAATTTCCATTGTTCCTCTCCTCGCCAACTTTTCCTCCTCCTCACCACACCCAGATCTCTTTCCAAAGGATTCATTCCTGTAACACTTTCACAGAGAGAACGGGCTTTACTTGGTGACTTTTGGTTTACAGGATCGTTGGTGAACAATCAGTCTGTCTGGCAGGAAGGTACGCCCACAAATATTGCAGGGAACCAACTGGCTCTGGGCACTTCTCCAAGCAGCTTCATTTAAGGAATCGAGATCATAGAAACCTTTGGCTGGGAAGTTAAAGAAAAAAAAAGAAAGAAAGAAAAGGAAAAGAAAATGGTAAAATGGATCCGTTTTCATTGTGGAGAACCATATTCTACTTTTTATGGAAAATATTTTCAGGAAATACCTGTTGACTGAGGCTTTTAAACAAGTCGTATTACTTTGGCCAAAAAAAGAGAAAAAAAGTGCTGTTCACTCAAGGGTTGAGGAAAGTTTGCTATGAACCAGAGGCTTTTTGCTCCCTGGGTTTTAAAAAGGGAAAGACATTGTTTTATGTGCTATGATATGCATTCTGTACTAATTATTAACATCTTTGCTTACACACTATTATGTTGCAAATATAACTCTTGGCCTTCTTTCAGTTGACTCTAAATATAAACTTACAAAGGAAAGAGAACATGTATTTGTATTTTCCTCTTCCGTAATCCTTCAGTGGAATGTTTTTAGAGGCCAACACCGACAGTCACGAGTGAATTTAAGATAAATTATATCATAAAAATTTATCATCTCTTTAAGGCCATAAACTCGGAGATTCTTTAAGTAATTAAAGTGAAGAATGCAAACAGAATAGTTAATCTGACAAAAAGAAGTGCCTTAGGAAAACAAAGAAGACAGCTGAAAGATGTATAATCTTCATTGGCAGAGCAGAGGGAAGAGGCATATGGCTTTATTTTAGAGAAACAGTGTGGGATTTAGCTTTAATGAACCTTATTTAAATAGAACTACTTTAGTACATTAAATTGACTATGTCTTAGAATCTCCCAAAATAGGCCCCCAAAGTATAGCCAGGTCCTCAAAAATATATAACATAGTTTTTCTCATTTTCATAGCATATATTTCCTTGTGAAAGCCCAGGCAATTCTCAGATGATTTCTGTCTAATGGTTCACACCACCATAGTAAACTTCAGATTCCTTAACATGCCTACTTCAATTATTGGTTTCTTTTCTTCATGGAAAATGAATTAAAATCCAGCAAATCTAGTATTTCTCCTTTGGATAAAGCAAGTATCAATTTCTACATAGGATATGAAAGTGTTTTTCAGTGCTTTGAAAACGGTTGCAAAAATAATGGCACTGACTTTCTTCTTACTCATAAGGTTTAAAATGGACTAAAAATTCCAGACTATTCATTGTCAGATGATTCATCACATCTCTCATGGTGTTTGCATAGGGCTCTGACTTTGGATCTGTAGGAAGGGTTATTTGAACTCTATGGCTACAGTAACTCCATGGGGTGGAAGTGGTCATGGGAATTCTCTTGGTCTAGAAAGGAAAGACCCCTTCAGAAATAAAAATAACCCAAGTTCAACAGGAAAATCACAGGGGGTGTAGTTAAAGGGTCTAATTTTTCCAACAATAATAGATGAATGAACCCACCAGGGCTTTCAAAATGGTCATTTCTTACACCTCTTCTAGACTTGTAATAATTATGTTCAAAGCAGAGAAAGTGATAAAGATCAGAAGTGAACAAAACACATTTGTGATATCAAATGAGAATTGCTGGGAGAGAGCTTCAATGGGGCAAACAATCTTTTTGTATGCAAATGCTCTAATATTCATCTTGAGTTTTTTTCCCCATCTCTACTCAGAGTCCTTCTCTTAGCAAGAACTGTGAAAAGTTGAATTATAGAAGCATCTAAAACAGCGGTTCTCAACCTGTGGGTCGCGACCCTTTGGGGGTCAAACAACCCTTTCACAGGGGTCGCCTAAGACCATCGGAAAACACATATATAATTACATATTGTTTTTGTGATTAATCACTATGCTTTAATTATGTTCAATTTGTAACAATGAAATTGGGGGTCACCACAACATGAGGAACTGTATTAAAGGGTCACAGCATTAGGAAGGTTGAGAACCACTGATCTAGAACTTTATTATGATAATCTAAATTCCATTGTGGGTCGTTAAAAACTCTTTTTGGTCACATCTCTAATAGGAGTGCTTTGGACTAAATGATACTAAATAACCTCCAAGGAACCTTCCAGCTCTGGAAATCTATGGCTACATAAGGAGAATGAATGAACTGAATAATACTCCTCTTAAAACCAAGAATGATACTCTTTTGAGGGGAATTAGAGGATCGACTGAGAATATGACAATGGTAAAAATGAGAAAGTCAGAGCTTATATGACAAAAATATTCTCTGAACTACTTTATTCTCATACCCTAACAGAATATGCATAAGGTTCTGTAACAAGGCCACACATGGTAGTGTATGGAGTTCCAGTTTCATCTGGCTTGTGCACTGCTTAACAAAGTACTAATGGTAAAAATTTTAAAATGTGGCTATTTCATACAGATGTCTAGATTTCCAGTTTCTTTTGTATTTTTGAAAGGCATAGCCCCACTGGGTTAAATTTCTTAATGATAACACCAGCTGAAACTGGGCAGCAGCTGTCTACTTTAGAGGGAGCTAGTACTTTCCAGCTCCCATAGTCTTCACTGCCCCTCTTTTCATACCTGGACCAATTTATTCCATTTTGGAACCTGACTAGTGGACCCTGTAAGCACTTGAGTTTGCTACTCCTGTTCTACAAACTCTACGATGCATTCATATTTGCAAACATATCACCGGATGGCCCCAAAGGTGTGTTTTCTTAAGCTTCATTGTTTTTAAATATTATGTTTGATAACATATGAAAGTAACTTTTGAGAAAGATGTGAATTCCAGCGGGTCCCTCTCCTTGTGCAGTTTTGCCAAGACATTGTGTCCTTATGTCTCAGCATCTGTGGGCAACACTTTGGGCAGGCATTCCAGAACTATTTTTCCTATTCAACTGTAGCCAGGACAGTAAATATTGTTTTTAGTTGTGTGAACAAGAGAGAAAAGAATATTTCTACTCTTACAGTTATAAAGAGAAATGTCTCCCCTTATGCACTCAAGTCTTTTCAACCAAAAACTTACCACTAATGGCCCTGACTTCAGGTTTCTTAGGTTCTGGTCTCCTTAACTCTTTAGGCAGCAAGTTGTTTTCATTATGCCATTTTTTCAGACATTGTGGCTCATGGATGGCAATCGATTTTGTTCCATATTCACGACCACAAATGTAGCAAATGATTGTTGGTGGACGCCTAATCATTGCTGGCTACAAACAACAGAAAATGTCTATTAGATCATGTTTAGGAAATTATACTTTAAAGTTATAAAGTGTGGAAATTACATTTATTATACATTCAAATTAGCAAGGAAATCAATGTTTTTTAAAAATTCCAATCAGCCTGTTGAAGTTCACCTCCTTGGAAATTAAGAGAACCAAGTTATTTATCTGAGTGATTAGGGTCGGGTGAGGTTGTGGGTTTGGGAGGAGGATAGAAAATAAAGATGAGCTAAGCATAATTCTACATATTGGTACTTGATAAAATATATTTTTTTCATTTAATAAATATTGATCTTCTGACTATTTTCTATGATGGGATAATACAATGATAAATTAAGTATGAATCATCCTCTCAAAAACATCAGACCCTAGTACACCAATATATATGAGAAATAATGTGTCATTGGAGAGATTATAACAGTGTTATGCTGCCCACATTCTCTCGTGTAAACAACTTTGTACTACAAGTTCCTGTGATTCTCTGCCATTTTTGACCTGGAGTAGGCTCCACGCACAGGCTGAATAGCAACTCAGTTACAGGTGGAAGTTAGTGGATGTATACCCAGCTTCTTCCCTCAGGCTAATTCCAAACAGTCTTCCGGAAGCCCCCACCAGGACTGCATCTCAATTGTTCATTAACACACTATCGAGGCTTCCTTCTCTTCCCTGTCTCTCCTCCCACTACTTTACTGGGGTTGCCTGGGATTACCTCCCAAACAAAGTACTTGAACTCAAATCCTTTTCTTAGCATTTGTTTCTGGGAGAATGAAATCTAAGGAAGAGTGAAGGTAAAATGCACTAGGGAAAGTAAAATGCTTCTGTGGAAAGTTACAAGAATAAGGATAACCAATGGACATAGACACTGGGGTGGGGGGGGGGGGCCCGGGGGTAGGGGAGGCCAGAGGGAGTTCAATGGGGGAAAAAGGAGACATATGTACTACTATTTGTAATAAAATAAAATAAGAAACATTGCTTCCAAACAAACCAGATAACCTGCAGAATCATAATTTTTGAGGCCATGGAGACTCTGAGTTGCAAGATAAATTAATGAACTAAAGGGATTGCCTAAGTTTGATGGTGGATCAGCAGAACCAAGAGAAAACCTCCCACACTCCAACTTTACATGAGTATGGACAGCAGTTGTCTGCTTCACAAAGGGGCAGGACAGATGACCAGAACCCCTCTCCCCCACCCAGGAGGTCTTACACCCAGTAACAGGAGGTGACCGGCTAATGCTGGAGAGAGGCAGGAGCATTGAGAAAAACCATCACTAAGACTAGAACTCAGGGCCTGCCTAAATCTGAGGGTAGAGCTAGAGAATTAGGCCTTGTACTGAGTACCGGATAAGAGCAGTTTACTGCTGGGAGATGGGGTGACAATAAGAGGACTCTCTTTCTGTTGCAGGCATGTAGGGTCCACCAGGGCCTAAGAGTGCAGCAGGAGAACGGGGAGAAGCCCTTTGGCTCCAGGCCTTACACCAGTGGTTCTCAACCTTCCTAATGCCGCGACCCTTTAGTACAGTTCCTCATGTTGTGGTGACCCCCAACCATAAAATTATTTTCGTTGATACTTCATAACTGTAATTTTGCTACTGTTATGAATCGTAATGTAAATATCTGATATGCAGGATGTATTTAGGTGACCCCTGTGACAGGGTCGTTTGACCCCGAAAGGGGTCGCGACCCACAGGTTGAGAACCTCTGCCTTACACTAAGTGCAAGACAGAGGCAGTTTACCACGAGGGGAATTTAAAGGCAGCAGTGCATAGAACATAACTAAAGCAAAGACAAGGTCCAAGCCCTGCTAAATTACAGACTCCATTGACAACCACTTATACTCACAGCCTGACAGAAGAGGCATACTCATTTCTGGGCATAAGTATAACTTACTTCAGAATATTACAATGTCCAGCATTCAATCAAAATTATAAAGCATGTGCCCGTGCACACACACACAGAAATTAGGGTCCATGAGATCTTAAGTGTAACCAGATCAAGGTATAGCCTACATATTGTGATTATCAGGGTTTTTAAATACTTATTTAAAAATAATTATTTTAATTAGTATTTAAAAAAATTATTTAAAATAATTCTATGTTAAAGAATCTAGAGGTGGGCAGCAGGCGTAAATATGTGGGAAATTAAAACTGAGAGACAGAAAGCAGGTAAAAATTACCCAAGAAAACCAAAATGATAGGAAACTGTTAAGCAGGGGAGTAACCTATAACTGCACTTAGAGAAAGTTAGTCTGGTTGTAATGTATCTAAACCGGCCATCAGGGCAGCACATCTATGAGAGCTTGAACTCCCGTGTCATTGGGGATAAGGAAATCACGGTCCAAGAGAACGCCAATGTTTTATCCTAGGTAACAAGGAAGATGGTGGTGTGACTTCCTGAAAGGGGGAAATCAAGAAAGGCAGGTTGGGGGAGGAGAAAAAAATAGAACCTGTTCTGGACCTGTTGCATTAGACATAGTGATAGAATTTAAATGTGAATAAATCCAGCCTAAACTGGAAATAGAGGCCTGTAATTCAGGACTAGTGAGCTCCAGCGCTGTTCACACAGAAAAGACATCTAATACCATGAAAATTCCAGAAAAGGAGTATATAGAGTTTGGAGAAAAATTCTTGGGTGAATATCTGCAATAAGGAGATTGAGCAAGAGAAAGACATAAAGGTTCAAGTTTGCAGTTCAAGTAACAGGGAATGGAGATGCAAGACTCCATTCAGAATTCTGGAAACACTTTTGGTTTCCAGAAAGACGCTGTCAAATGCTACTTTGTCAAATACTACAGAGAGGAACGGTGGTTGAAAAAGATAGTTAGATTTGGTTACCGATAGATTACAAATCAGTGACTTTCGAGAGTTCAGTTCCAATGGATATAAGAATAAAAACTAAATTTTTAGGAGGTAAACAGCAGGTCGAGGAGAAGAGGAATATACCAGTATGTGCAAAAAGTTTGCAGAGAAGAAATTTGAGAGTTAAGTACCATTGAGGAAGGATTTGTTTTGTTGTTGTTTTTAGGATAGGAGTGTGTTTGGCAAAAAGAGAGAATGCAGGCCTAAGAGGAAAGGGATAATCAATTTTTAAAAGGCCTCAGAGGAGGAGATGTAATCAAAGGTGTAATGGGAAATGGCAGCCTCCGAGGGAGGGGAGGAAATAGATGAAGTTAGAGGAAGGTTGTTGTAGAGAAGGGAGGTGCTCATGGAGCTCACATAAGATGGACTTAGTTTTCTAAGGATGAGGCAGAGCAATCTTCAGAGAATAAAGCGACTCAAATTCTGGAAAATTGAATAGTGAAAAACACTGGGATTAGGCACTACAAGGAATGTAATGTGATTTAATTAGGGAAGAATACTCACCCAGTAATGGAAAAGACCCAGTAATATTGAGCTGCAAGAAATGTTAGTGGAATTAAAGGACCTTTTCCAATATGTTCTTAAGTAGCACTGGATGGCATGAAAGCAGAAACTAAGTTGGTGGTGTGGTCTTCCTGGGGAAATAAAACATGGTAACGTGTGTGTGTGTGTGTGTGTGTGTGTGTGTGTGTGTGTGTGTCTTAGAATTAGCCTGCTTTACACTAAGATTGTTGGAGGTTACACCTACAGTGCAGAAAGCACAGAGGAAGATTAAAATCAGAAGAAAGCACATACATGATGTGTGTATAGCCAAGCAGAAACAACAGATTATGGGTGAGTAGATCCACAATTAATTTAGACCAAGCAAAATGGAACATGGAGTTACTCACTGAGGATCTAATTTTTTTAAAAAAAAGCACTTTAATTTGAGGTAGAAAAATTTTACTCTATTATTCTGTATTGCATTATGGTAATAGGTTGCATTTGTCAAAATAACTAAATAGTTGTCAATCCTTCCTTGTTATTAGCCATGTAGCATCTAACATTTAAAAAGTGACTTAAACATATTAGTGGAATTCAAGACTTAAGAGAAAGAATAAAGCAGAAGTAATAATTTTAGAAATACCCAAAAGTTCCTTGCTATGGTTTACATATTTATTTACTTGAAACATTAATTAAATGCAGACTTTTTAGCTTAAAAAGGAAAAGTTATTCTTTTTGCTTTGAGGATAATGAATTTATTAAAGTTCCCAATGGAAAGTACCGTATGAGCCAAATCCAGCATTTAACCAAGCGTATAAGCAAAATAAATGGCATGGGTCATAAATGAAGGCATTCATGTCACATTGTCAGAAGGTTTCTTTTTAGGAGGAAAAATTAGAAGAAAAAGAGGCAGGCACAGAGGCCAGAAGACACACACACAAAATAACTTGAGGGATGTGGGAGAAAATTAATACCATAAAAAGGCTGAGATGTTCCATATTATATTTTCCAAAGCATCCCGCGTGCTCTGTATTTGTGGTTGAACTGCAGTTGAACCTACAACATATTCCATATCCTTAGGTTTTGGACATCTCACTCCTAAACCATGCTCTGGGGAAGTGCAAGCAACCCAGACACAGCCCAAGAGAAAAATGCATCCCTGTGGGTCTGAATGGAGATAAGAGACCCTCTTCTGTTGTCCGTTAATTTCACAATCGTCAGCCTGAAATTTCCAGGGAAAACGGAACAAGCTCCAACCTGTGTTTATTGCCAGTATCCCAACTGCCAAGTTCTACCCTTCAGTTTCTTTGTCCAGTTTTCAGATGGAGGCGGATGTGTGGGGGGTGGGGAAGACTGGAAGAGGAGACCCTGAGCCTGGTGGAAGGGACAGAGGCCTTTCTTGGCTCTGGGGCTAAAGTGACAGGGCCTCGCAGAGCAAGGCCGGGCCATGGAAGGTTTGCCCAAGGACCTGTCCACACGGGGCCTTGTCAGGGCCTGCCAACTCCAGGAAAGGGTAATCACAGGAAGGCAGAGGGGAAGCCGATAAGTCGAAGTTCCTGCGGAGCCAAAGACTCCATCCACAGCTTTCCTGTCAACATTTCAGACATTGGAGGGGAGAGGCACTACTTTTAAAACACTGAGGGAAAAGATTTTTCAAAAAGTGAACCTCTGAATCTCCCTAAGAGCTATTTCAGGTGGAAACTGTTTTATGGGAGGAGGGAGACCACGTGCGGTTGTTCCTGCGGTTTCCTGGGAAGGCCTGTTTAGGCTGGATACAGACAGGGGCACTTGAACACGTCAGGGAAAGCTTTCATGTGTGCATTTCTTTTAACGTGAATCCACTAGCTCTCGTATGTTTTCAATCATTTTGCTGGCCACTATTGGAATTATCATTTCATTTTCTATGCACACTTTTTTTTTCTTTTTGTTAATGTCTTTTCTCTGTCAGGAACCCCGCATGTTCAATCTTTTAGGCCAGGACTGAACAATGCAAAGGGAAGTGAACATTTAACAACTTTTCTCCTACTTGGTGTCATTCATCCATTCATTTTTACAATTTTAAACAAACAGTGATAGTACCACCATTAAAGCAAGGGGGAAAGAATAAGGACCAAGAAAAGAGGGGAGTGTGGTGAACAACTTAAAAGAGGTATTCCTGGGAGAAGAATGGTCATAGTTCCATAAAACTAGACCAGGGTGTCTATTTCAAATAGCTTCAATCAGCTGTCACTGACCTCCCTAATAACTCAGGCTGAAAGGTACCCACTGAACTACACAACTCAATAGCAAATAGAGCTTACAGAAGAAGTGTAACAATTGGTTAGAAGGGAAAAAATATTTCTAACATTAACTATTATTGCATGAGTCTTAACAAAAGAGATATTGAAACTAAAATGGAAGTCATGCCCTAGCCGGTTTTGCTCAGTGGATAGAGCATCTACCTGCACACTGAAGGATCCCGGGTTTGATTCCAGTCAAGGGCACGTACCTTGGTCACAGGCTTGGACCCTGGCCCTGGTTGGGGAGTATGCAGGAAGCAATCAATCCATGTGTCTCTCTGTCTCTCCCCCTCCCTTCTACTCTCTCTAAAAATCAATGGAGCCCTAACCGGTTTGGCTCAGTGGATAGGGTGTCGGCCTGCAGACTCAAGGGTCCCAGGTTCGATTCCGGTCAAGGGCATGTACCTTGGTTGTGGGCACATCCCCAGTAGGGAGTGTGCAGGAGGCAGCTGATCAATGTTTCTCTCTCATCGATGTTTCTAACTCTCTATCCCTCTCCCTTCCTCTCTGTAAAAAAAATCAATAAAATATATTTTTAAAAAACAGTGAAAAAATATCCTGGGATGAGAATTAAAAAAAACAATAAAAAATGTTTTTAAAAAATGGAAGTCACTACTAGCAGTTTTACAAAAGATCAGAAACACACTGCATTTGGTCATTTCTTATATTAATCCCACAATACATACTAAGTACTAATAGTGTGAAATTATAGTTGTGCAATATTATTTACAGGAGAGTTAGGAGAACATGATTGAAGGATGTAGCTTTTTGAAAATTTAATGTGAAATACATATTAGTAAGTGATAATTCTGGGCAATAGGCCCCTTTGAAATTCTAATGATGGCTATGATCATCTCCTCAGAAAAATACACATGTATGTAGAATTATGGATAAAATTTTGAATGATTGGTAGACTCTGTAAAACTCATCCATTAACCCCAGGAAGTGAGCTGTTGGGCATTAGTCAGAGACAAATTTTTTTTTTCCAAATAGATGCTCCTTTATATAAGGAGCCATTTGGGACTATTTAAATGCCTCAAGAACTTATGAAATACACCACTTCTGGCTTTAGGGTTATCTTAAGTCTTGCTTTGTCTAAAACAGTCCCTATTATACCCATTGTCATTTATTCTCTAAACTGTTCCTGTTTAGTCAATAAATTATATAATCACTCTACTTCCAATCCTTTTTATAAAAACATCAATTAATAAAATATAAGCAATCAAGAGATTTAAACAACAAAAAAGCTCAGAAATATTGAAGCTGTGGACTATAAGACTGCCAATGAATTCATTTAAATATATAACAAGGCAAGATTACTATAATTTCTATAGTCATCCAGAAATTATGGTTAGAGAAGAGAATATAAAAGAAACACACCTTGACCAATAAAAATGCTTATAAAAAATGACAAGGGAAGGAGAGGTGCAAAGATTTTAATGATACTAAGTTCTTTAGACCTCTCATGGCCATAAGTCAATTAAAACAATATAAAATTAAAGTATGGAGTTAAATGTTTTCAAATACTTTAATAATTTATTTTTGTTTGTTTTTTTAACTTTAGTGGGTCCTTTAAAAACTAATATTTTTAGTGAAGAAATATTTTTCTGAGGTTCTGCAATATCATCAATTATACTGGTTTCTTTTTGTCAAATTCAAGTAAGATGAAATATAATCTCTATTAATAATAATTTGGATACAATGAGCTCACTTCTATGAAAATATCTGTATATCTATTATTTATATACTAGAGGCCTGATGCTCGAAATCTGTGCAAGAGTAGGCCTTCCTTCCCCCGGCTGCCAACACCGGCTTCCTTCTGGTACCCGGGACCCGGGCTTCCCTCACAGCCCTGGCTTCATCCGGAAGGTCATCTGGAAGGACGTCTGGTCTAATTAGCATATTATACTTTAATTATTATAGATGTTTGTCTACACAGAGCTGTGTTTGGAATGATATTCAAACTAATTTGGGGGTAATTTTATGCTAATTTTTATACTTTCCTAATGGCTTAAGTTTTTGTAATGAATTTGTGTCATTTTTATAAGAATAATTTTTTAAAGTGAACTCGAGTCAAAACTGAAGCAATGCTTAACAGAAAAATCAGGTGGAGCCCAAGTAACTTTCTGAAAATTCCTTGAATAACTGATAAAAGATGATAGTCAAGGCTTTGTATAATAATACAGTTTAGTATCAAATTAGTAATTGAAATGAAAAATAATATTAGGGATGAATACAGCTTTGCATAGCATAAAATAACAGTATAATGCAAAATGAAAATATTTATAGTATCTTAAATTATATTACCAGCATTCCAGTACACTATTTTATTGTGTCAACCAACTGTGCACAGCTGAATATGCATCAGTTAAATGCTTGCATGATGCAACTCAACTGAAGTCCTAGAATTCTGCTCCATTACTTTAAAAAGCAGTAACAAGGGCCTGGAAAAATAATCTGAGGACAGGACTGTTTCTACCATAAGATAATCTAAATATAGTCCTTCTAGATATTTTAATTTTGTTCAGGCTTGTTTTCTTGGCTTGGTTGCATTAGTCAAAAATAAATTCACAAATAACTAAATGGGACCATATGGTCTTAGCCAGCATGTGTTGAAAGTGACAGCCAAAAGATAATTTGGGGGACGGCTGGATTGAACCATCCCTTGGGTCCTGTGTTGCCCATTGTGGCTGGACTGACAAATCACCAGAAATCTTCAGCCTCCCACCTGCCCCCCTCCCCTCTGCACTTGACTATGTCCTCCGAAAACTTGGTCTGTCTGATGTGACACCAGGAATTTCTGTGGTTCCCCATGGCTACAGAATAAAGGCCAAATACTTTATACTGAGTTCATTCATGCCCAACCTTAGCCCCATGAAACAGGTCTGCTAGCCACACCAAACTCAGCTCCATTCCCCAAGTGAGAGGCCACAGTCCTCAACTTGGCTGTCTCCATGATTTTACTCATCTGTTCCTTCTAGCAACAAGCATTTAAATTGAATATATCACCTGCATTATGCTGGAGGTTATGGGGAAACCCAATCCTTAGCTTTCCTTAGTAATAAATGCAAACAAATAAACTACTAACTCAGAAGGCAACATTTGTAAGTACCCTGGTAGGGTGACAGAGTGCTACGGGAGGCAGAAGCAGGAAAAGGGGGAAGAGTTTTGACCAGAAGACAGTGAGGAGGGTGATATTTGAAGTGGCTGTGTTGAGTCGGTAGAACTGTATTGATGTGGCGAGTACTCCCTCAAGCAAACATCATGATCTATTCAGCAACTGTTCAATAGTACTCTAGTATGCTAATATGAAAGTTATATAGTCCATAGTGAAAAAACTGGTTAGAGGAAGGGTGGAAGCAAGAATCAGTCTGTTCAATATAGGACTGAAACAGGAGTGGTCAGACCTTGAGAGCGTAGTCAGTGTTGTCACCTTTCCTGTGTCTTCCAACCTTCCCACCTTGGGGCTAGTCCATCCTCATGTCATTAGAAGCTAGCCATGGCTCAGGGGCTGGGTAGGGATTTGTACTAGAAGCAAGTACTTTCTATGACAAGATAGCAGCAATAACCATGCTGGGGTATTGTGCTGTTGTGGGAGTCAGGCAGAGAGAGGGCAATGAAAAAAGTAATGCAAAGTGTCTTGATCTTGTTGAGACCTGAGTTTAAGGATGAGGACTTAATACCCATGAGATGAAATCAGATCAAGAAAGAAGCTTGGGGCAATTTATAATTTTCATATACTAAAACATCTTGATTCTCCCATATAGAGGAAATACAACCTCATTCTGCCTGCACTGAAAGAGACTGAAGAACTCTCAAGTTATAATAATAATAATAATGCAACGTGAAACATTGTGAATAGATAAACAAAGTGTAATACCACCATCCAATGGACCATTACTCAGCAGTAAAGAAAAAACTGCTGTTATTTGCACCAACATGGACGAAACTCAGAATCATCATGCTGAACAAAGCAAGACACAAAAGAGTACATTACTGCCTGATTCCATTTAGATAAAATCCGAACTAAGCTATAATGATTAAAAGTCAAATCAGGGGTTGCCTGGAAGCTGGAGGTGGAAGGAGGAACAAAGGGGATAAGGAAGCTTTGTGGGTGATGAAATGTTCTATATCTTGATTATGGTGGTGATATAACAGGTATATAAAGCTGTCAAAACTTATTGAATTGCCTGTGTTTAATGGATGCAGTTTAGTGTTTGTAATATTAATCCTCAATAAAGCAGATTAACCACCACCCCAGCAGACCTGGTTTAGTGAAGTACTTTTGCATTGCCATGTTCCTACAATGCAGTCAAAGTCAGCAGTACACATTGTCAGATGAAATTCCAAAATCAAATAATGTATTTGAGTGGCCTTTGCCAGGAACTGGAGAATATTTTTAAGTGGTCTAAATTCTAAACCTTTAACTTGTCTCTCAAGAAAATTTTCCAGTTGAAAAAATAAAAAAAGGGGGGTGGAAACTAAAGAAAATGAGAAAATGTTTTATTTGATTGAGAATTTTCCCCCTAGGACATTAACATTTTTTTGTCAGAGAAAGTACATGAGGCCACAATGCCATCCACACACAATCCCATCCAGCAGAGATGGATCTGTTTGAAAAGCAGGCCTGTTCCTCTGTGCCCGGGTGCGTGGCATCTGGTCTGCTGGAGACATAACCAACACCAGCTTCTCACCTTTCAGGAAGAGGAACTTCATGGCCCTTTAGTTTATGAGTGAGTGTGTGTGTGTGTGTGTGTGTGTGTGTGTGTGTGTGTACTAAAGACATAAAAGGTTAGTCACTTCCTTCAGTCAATTCCAGACATATTGAAAGGCTCCCTTTGCCTCAAACTCGTCATTCCTTTATAGTATTTTCTTCCGTTTTGTATTTGACCTTCCTCCAGCCCCAAGTGATCATCTTAGGCTCATTCCCCTCAGGAAGAGAGCACTGAGAGCTTTGACTGGAGAAGGTCCTAAGTACAATCACATATCTGCTTCCCCTGGGGCACAGAGGGAGCCTCCACGTTCGCTCACTGGGAGGCAGTGATTGGCTGCGTTTATTTGCTGTCAGTGACGCAGTCCGCCTGTTCTTTCTGAGGAGGTCATTTTAGTGGGCTGTGCCCAAACAGCCATATCAAAATGTAAAAGGTGCCTTTTTTTGTTACCAAATATGTATGCAAATGAATATCTGGCTCTTTCCCCAAGTAACATGTTTCACACATTACTTGGAAAGGAACAAACAAAAATGCAGAAAGTTTAATGGTCTCTCTTTCTCCTTTTCAGTTTTCATCATAACAATTCCTGCATCAAAATTGCCATATGCCCCTTGTTCATTTGGGGACATTCGTTAACCTAAGAGTCAAAGAGAAATCAAGGAACCCAGAGGTGAGAAAGCATCTTGAAGGGAACAGTCCGATTGGCTTTAACCATGACTTTGAGTAAATTAAAGGTGCTCCACCTTAACACAGCTTTCAAACCCTCCGGTTGTGATTAATCATCTGCATGGTACAAGTCACAAGATGCAAAGCTTGAAAATGGTGCCCATGGGAGAGATACACATGGCAGTGTGTACCCCATCCCCGGACTCCACCTTGATCCCACCCTATGTGTTAGTGGCACTTTGTTCCTCAGATGGAGCATGACTGGGAACGAGCGCAGTATGGCCAGTCTGTAAATATCTGGACTTAATCAGATATTTTTCAACTGCACAGAAGCCAATAAAGCAGTGGGATTCTAAACGCTGATACTCAAGTTGCACTGGGAGCAGAAAGAACTCAGAGACATCTGCTGAAAACACAGCTGAGTGTGATTCGGGGGTTTGAGACCTGCTCTAAATGGAAATGCATCTACAGGAAAGGCCGTCTCGAGGGACAATGGCGGCCCAGCTGCTGTGGCTCAGAAGGAATTATCTGGTTGCAGGCAATGTTCCAGGCGCTGTGCTAGGTTCAGAACCGAGAACTGGCCCTCACAGTGGAAATAACCACACTTAACTCACCACCTTTACTCAGGAACTATTTACTTTTTCCTCAACTCTTTCTCTGGGACAGTAAATCAGGTAGACGGGTGTCTGTGTGGCAGCCACAGAGCGCGTTCCACCTGAAATCAGTCAAGGCGCAGGGCAGGGTGAGAAAGGGACCCGCTGAGTGGAGGAAGCATTTTCTTGACTTCTCTGCCCATCGGTATGTTTGAACTCAGATGGATTAGTTCTGAAAACTACCCTCCAAATGTGGAACCTCTCTAGGCTCCTGGACTTTTTTGTGGGCTTTTTGTGACCCTGTAAAATTCTTAGAAGGTTTGGCTTCCAGATGTCTGACCCACAAGAATGGCCTCACTGTTTTTGGAGATTCCCACAGGTGATCCAAATGGGGGCTGGCAGCTGGGGTGAGTTACCCTATGCTCAGGTATGAAGTGTGTGTGTGCCAGTGGTCCCTGCACATGACTATCACATAACGATGTGGGTCCCTTCATGGGTCCCTTATGACCCAGCTTGTCCTATTTAGAGCATCTCACCCATGTCACCCACCAGAACTATCTCCCTTCTGCCTTATACACTGGGATCTCAATTGTAAACTAATGGACCAAAAGCCTTTTTAGCCAACAGACAGGCATGTTTTCCTTGACCAGCACAATGTTCTTAACATTTTTATATGTGAATATCTTTAGGTGGGACTTCCTCTCAAGGATACTACAGGGTCCACCATTCTCTATTGCCTAACATGTAGCCTGCCTACCCCGGAAAGCATTTGAGCTTGTGACTTTGAGCAGCCAGTTTTCCCACTCTCTCTTCCTACTCATCTCCCCAATAAAAGTGTTTACCTTATATCTCATTTGTAAGAAATGATCCAAACTTATGGTTAATTTTCATGAATGTGTCAATGGCTAAAGAGGGTGTATTACCTATCTAGGGAATTTGTAGCTGCTATCTCCTATAGAGTCAGTGATATGCATCAAAACAAAACAAAACAACAACCAAAAAAACCCCCAAAACAGAATCTCTGACTGTGGAATTAAAACAGTTTGCCAGATAGTAGGTGAGGTTTTATAGAAAAAAAAGTATGCAGTGGGACATTAGAGACAGTCACACTGAAAATTCCCCTCTTTCTTTGAATTTCAGCACTTGGACAATTACAACAGAGCTTGACAGGAGTCTTGGTGCCTATCCAAAGTGCCTACTTTAAAGGTTAAGACTGATTTCCGAAGCCATGTGCATACAGTAACCATTGATTCCTCCAGTTTTTTACTTGCTGGCGGATTTTTTGCTCCCATGACTCCTAGCTGGATCCCAGGCTGTCAAAAGCAGGGTCCTTCCTGCTAGGGCCTGAGGGACAATATGTGACTGTGCAGCTGTAGGAATGGATGTCATTGCATATACTGTGTTCTTCTCTCCGTGTGACAATATTAACCATAAAGAATTTGGGCCTGGGCCTGGCCAGTGTGGCTCAGTTGGTTGGAGCATTATTGTCCCATACACCAAAAGGTTGTGGAATCTATTCCCAGTCAGGTTGTGGGTTCCATTCCCTGTCAGTTGGGGTGCATGCAGACCAAATGATCTCTCTCTCTCTCTCCTTCCCCTCTCTCTAAAATCAGTAAACAAATCCTCTGGTGAAGATTTAAAAAAAAAAAGAATTTTGGCCTGAGCTGCTGTTTTAGATTTTCCACACTGTTGATCTCTTCCATTAGGCCAAATAATTGAAATGTCTGTGGTAAGTGCACAGGGCATACCATAGAATGCAGAAAGTTTGGATGAGGAACTAAGAGGAAAAGTGTTCCTCCCCATATTTGAGGCAAAAGAGTAAAACCTCTTTTAGAAATCTTTGTGAATACTCCAATATTGAAAATGTCTGACCAAATAGCAACTAACAATTAGCCAGTGCTCTCTAAGTGCCGGGCACTATACTAAGCACTTACCATGCTTTATCTCTATAATTCTCATAATCCCTTCAGCAAGACTCAGTGCCCCTGTTTTACAAACCAGGAAACTGAGGCACAGTGGTTAGTAAGTGGTGAGACTGGTTTTCATTCAGACAGGGGGTCTTTGGTCACTGCCACTGTGAGCAGGGCAGGAAGGAGCTGACGAGTGATGACTTTTCAGGTGCCATCTCAGGCCCTTTCTTTCATTTTAACCTCTTACAGTGGGGAAACTGGGGCTGGGGAATTTATGTAATTTGCTCAAGATATGTGGTTTCATTGGGCATCTATTACCTGAATCCAGGTGTGTCTGATTCCAGCTGCTTCTAGAAACAGGGGGGAAGGTCATCAATGGTCAGCGGAGTATCATGCTCTAGGTCTTATGTGTCCACACGGTCAACCATTGGGTGGGATTTGAGAGAAACCAGCAAAATTCCCACATTGCTCTCTCTCCATTACCTCAAAAGTTCATTCCACTGGGTTCAACACATCCCTCTCTTTATCCTCTTTCAAAATGCAAATATTCCTATGAGATTTTTCTATGAAGGAGTTTATCAGATTTTCCCAGCCTGCTTCCAACCATAAAAAGGGATGAGGT
>NW_005353663.1:1372844-1406695 GCF_000412655.1 Myotis brandtii
GGGAGGAGGGGAGAGGGGAGAGGGGAGGGAAGGTACAGAGGTGCTGAAAGAAAAAGGAGATCAGAATACCAGGCTAGCCCTGACCGGTTTGGCTCAGTGGATAGAGCATTGGCCTGCGGACTAAAGGGTCCCAGGTTCAATTCCGGTCAAGGGCATGTACCCAGTAGGGAGTGTGCAGGAGGCAACTGATCGATGTTTCTCTTTCATCGATGTTTCTAACTCTCTATCCCTCTCTGTAAAAAATCAATAAAATATATTTTAAAAAAAGAAAAAGAATACCAGGCCAGGCCATGGAAGACTCACTCCCAAAGTCAGAATTTTGCCTGCGGCCATTTAAAGCTCAATTTCAACAAACTTGACTGAGAATGAATGTATAAATTTCCATTCCCCCCAGGCACATCCTACACATGCAGACAAAGTATAAACAGCATTTGAATATATAGGAGTAACCAGCATAGCTCAATCTCAAACCTCAACAATTGCAAAGCTTGATTGTCTAGAAACCACTGGTATTTCACATTTACTTCTGGGGTTTTCAAACAATCATACTCAAATGTCACATCTGGAAGGATCATTGTTTGAAATGAAATTGTTTTTGGAAATCACTGGATGCCACGTAAAAGAATTTTTCCAATCTAACCTATCGGCCAACTATTAGAGAGTCCATTACCTATGATGTGGAGTTTTGTTTTGCTTCTTTAACAAGAAAGACTTGGTCATTCATTTGGAAATGCTATTAATATTCAAGAACCTTTAGGTACCTGATTTTTAAAAATAAACTGTTGATATTTTGAATATATGCTTGCATTTTAGTTCTTTAAATGCTCAGCCTGAGATACAAAGCTGGAAAATCTAAGTCAAAGAACAAATTCCAAATAAGATTCTCTGTGTCTGAAGGAAATATGGTTTCTTAGCTGAAGTTGTTTTTTCTTTTGTCATCTGAGGGGGAAAAAAAACCCTGCTTTTTTTGTGATCACTTAGAATGATATTGATCGGAACATAGGGTATTTAAATAAATCTCTCTGCAAATTCCTGTAAGAATCACTTTTCTTGAAAAACATGAACAGAGGATGGACCTGAAGTTTGGTTTCTCTGTGTGGGACCAGGCCTGACCCTCCTGGGCAGATGGCTTCCAGGTCACAGGGTAAAATGAAGTAACAAAGGAGCAACAGGGGCAACATCAGAAAACCACAGGCTGAGATGATCACTCAGGTTTTCCAGCTGCTATAGCTACAGAGGGGAAAAGAGGTGGGGATTTCAAATGCCTGATTTGTTTACCACTTATATGCCAAAGGGCCCCCAGCTCAGGGGGCAGGCAGAGGAAAGAAATTTTCGAATCAAAGAAAGAAAGCAAGGACAGGCCAAAAGAATTCTAACACCAGGAAATAGGTTTTTTTCCTTATCAGAATTGTTGACCCCAGTCCTTCCCCCTCCTCTCCCTGTCCCTCTGCCTCCAATTCCCTGAATCTTTAGTGATATTTCTGTGTTTTCAACTTCTCCACTTAAACAAAGGTAGCTTGGGATGTGAGAGCTTCTTGGGGAACTTAAGTGACAGGATCAAAGCATATGAGCTGGTGCCTGGAGCAGGGGTAGTGGAAACTTACAGAGTTCCTGGATTTATTAGGCCTGCCTTCAATTTGTAAGACATTTCTTACATAGAAGACAGCATCATAGAGGTAACATTTGAAAGAGACAGTGAATGTAAGGAGGAGGTGAATCACATAATATAAAGGGGAAACAAGAGATGGCATCCTAAGTCAAATCCTCTCAATGCTCCACCTGGTTGTGAAACTGAAGTTGAGCTTCACATTATCTGTGAGAGGCTAGTCACAGGAACAGCCACCTCAGTTTCAATAGGAATTTCTTCAAGGCTGTGTCGCACTACTTTTGGAGAAGTTCTAAGAATTTTGGGTGAGATTTTAGTTGTTGACCTTGAAATTCGGATTTCTAAAAATGATATATATCCACTCAGTCATGACAGAAAGATGTGCTAGACATCCATCACTAGACAATATGGGCATCTATGTATGTGGGGCTGGAAGCAGGGAGATGCAGGTGGCAGGGAAAAGTATTATCCTTCAAATTTTTATATTAAGAAGCTATACAGCCCTAGCCAGTTTGGCTCAGTGGATAGAGCGTAGGCCTGCGGACTGAAGGGTCCCAGGTTCGATTCCAGTCAAGGGCACATGCCTGAGTTGTCGGCTTGATCCCCGAGGGGGTGGGGGGGGCGTGCAGGAGGCAGCCAATCAATGATTCTCTCTCATCATTGATGTTTCTCTCTCTCTCTCTCTCTCTCTGTCTCTCTCTCTCTCTCTTTCTTCCTCTCTGAAATCAATAAAAATATATATTTTTTAATAGAGAAGCTATACAACAATTTTGCAAAGGATGCTGTTGCTCTAAAATTTGTAAACCCCCCCCAACACACACATATTCCACACAAAATATACAAGATGGGGCAAAAGTAGGCTTATAGTTATTCATATGGAAAATAATACAATTAATAAATAGTAATATAAGAATAAACTATGTTTTGTATACTCACAACTGTAAGCCTACTGTTGCCTCACCCTATATATAGTACACGGATTCCTTTGGGTTCATTTTGAGAAACAACAGTGCAGAAGAGAACTTGTCTTATTACCTTAAAGTGGTTCTTAGTACACCCGAGAGCTGTGGGATCCTAAAATGCTGCCCTGATGTGCGGGCATGCTTGGCACCAAGAAAGATGACGTGGCACATGGGGTTGGATATTAGTGGTCCAGCTGCCAGCATCATCAGGGGGCAGTTTGTGAGGTCGAGGCTGGCTTTTATGACATCAGCAGCGCTGGGGAGGTGAACTAGGGTGACTGAAGATAATTATAAGGGTGGAAACCCCTAGAAGAATCCCACTGAATGTTCTAACATCTTCAAAGAATTCCAACTCATTCTTGTGTTTGGGAATCATAGAGGCAAATGGTTCTATGAACCTCAGCCTTGATTTCAGGAACTCAGTGTAACTGAAAGTATGAAGAGACAAAGGACTAAGTAGCTTCTTAAAATGAACTTTTTCTCTCTCGTTATACTTCTTTCTCTCTCATGTGATAGGCTTGATCAGCTTGCCTGGTATTCCATTGAGAAGATAAAAGCTAACAGACTATAGCTCCTTCATCTTTCCATTAGCACCTCCAAACTTACCTCCATTTGCAGTCAACCTCACCCTGAAATGAAAAAGTGCCCACTTTGAACTGGGATCCCACCTCCTGGGGACCATTTCTCCTTCAGGTTTTACACTTACCCTTATCATTCTGCTTCTTCAAACTTCCTCCCTCCACTGGATCACAATCCTCAACATTCAAATATAGTCTGGAAGCTCCTATCTTTTAAAGAAACTTCTCTTAACCCATTATCTATTTCTAGCCTACCCATTATTCCTCTTAATCACCAAAGCCAAACTTCTAAAACTACATCCTGTCTTTATCAACCATGCCCTCGGCAACCCCCACCACTACACTGAATGTGTTCTTTCTAAGGTTTTCAAACGAAATCCGCATTGCCAAATCAGAGAGATATTTTGGCCCTCATCCTGTTCAACCTCGGCATTCCACTGTTTTCCACACCCTTATTCTTGACTTTTTCTCTGATCTCAGTTTCTGTGGCGCCATACTCTAGTCTTTTCTCTAGTGTCTCCAGGCACTCATTCTCCAGCTCCTTCCCTTCAGATCCCCAAATATGGTAATGCCACTTAGCTCAGCCCTGGGTCTATTTTCATAGCCCTATCCTCATTCTGATGAGTTTAAATATATGTTAATACTACACAAATCTATACCCTAGCCTAGTCTTTTCTTTTGAGACCCAGACTTATATATTCAGCTCGACTTACCCACTTAGATATCTCATAAGCATTTTGAATGTGATATGCCCAGAATAGAACTATTTGTCTTAACCCTCAAGAGCTACCCTTTCTCAAGTCTTTCTCACCTTAGAAAATGGCACAACGAGTACAGTTGCTCAAATTAGACATGTGGGAGTCATCCTTGACCCCCTTCCTCACCCTTCCACGTCCTAACTATCACCATGTCCTAACTATCACATTCTCATTATACCTTGTCTCCATCTCTGCTACCAATACCCCTAAACCAAGCATCATCAGCCCTCACCTGGACTTCTGGAGTAGCCAACCTGATGCCACTATGTCCACATAGCAGCTGGAGAGAACTATGCTGTTTCTACAGCTTTATCTCGTGTGCCTATCTCCTGTTCCATTAGGCTCTGGCCACCTGTGGACTTCTTAGTTCCATTTAAAGATCTTTCTTACCTCAAGGTCTTCACACATGTTTCCTTTGGCCAGAATGTCTTGGCTAATGCGTTCACACCTTTTGTATCTCAGCTGAAATGTCACTTCCTCCCAGAGGTTTCTTGACCCAAGAATATCCACTCCCACCAAGAAACACTGTCATATCACAATTTGAAATTTTATATTTATTTCATATTTCCTCCACACGTCTCCATGAGATCAAGAACTGTGTCTATCTTGTTTATGACTCTATATTAAGTATTTAGCCAATGTCAAACAGTAAGTATTTGTTGACTGAACAAACTTCTGTCCTCTTTGTCCTACTTAACACTCATAGCCTGGCAAGATAACCATGCCCTTTCTGTATCACACATAATCCTCTCTCTTAGTGACATGCAAAGGTAATGAGCCTTTGAATCTGGCTCTGACACCCACTACCACACCCACTGTGTGACTTTGGTCAAGTTGTTTAACCTCAGTTGCTTCACCTAGAAAGTGGGAAAAATAATATCAGTCTTTTAATAATAGTATGAAGATTAAAGTGAGATCATGTACATAAAGTGCTGATCATGAAAGTACTCAGAAAAGTTCCCTTTCTTCCATGCCTCCCAATAAACAAATACTTCTTACCTAATAGTACATATGCATACACAAAATCATCCATCCTGCCCTTCTGAGTCTTTCTGATGGTGACCTTCCTATTGAGATTTTTGCCTTTAGAGGATGAGACACTTAGCCATGAAACAGAATTTATAACATTTAACCAAATATGTAACTGCTGCCCTAAATAACTAGAGTTTGTATTATAAGGGTACCTTCTCAAATATATTTGGAGGTAACACAAAGAGAAAAGGAATAATATTTTTGATAGTGTAGAAGACATTGCTTTAAAAGAAAACACCAGATGGCAGCACCAGACGCTAAAGAGGTATCTGAAGGGACTTTTAGCTCAAACCTGAGCATAAAACCACATTGAGAGAGATGATCATTTATAGAAAAGATAGTTTCCCTACAGAAAAATAATGCCTACTTTATAATGTTAAAGGATTTTTAGAAAAGGTGTTTCACATGTGACCAGCATAATCCTAAGGAAATAACCCCAAGCATTATCTAACCAATAAACAGAACAGATTGCAAAGTGTCCATTGAGGTCTTGGAAGAGAACTTGCCTTAGTGGCGTTTGTTTATGTTTAGAAATGATTGAAAGGTGACAGAAGCATCTGTGTCCTAAGAGAACTGAGCCAATCTATGTTGGAAGAACATTCTGAGCAGAAGGTAATTCACTCTGCCAGCGAAACAGTCATGTTGCCCGACTGGAGTGAATTGTTTTCCAAGCACTGTGATCATGGTTCTGAAAAGATTTTCCTCACTTGAATTCACTGCAAGATTGAGCCCCCTGAGAACATCAGGCAAGATCATGGATTCTAATTAGAAGTCAGATCAAGAATTCTAGAGGGAAATTGTTATAATTGACAAGAGAAGAAATGAAGGAAACATTTGAACTCTAAAAAGAATGCATGTGGCCGGGCCGGTGTGGTTGAGCATCAACCTATGAAACAGGAGGTCACAGTTTGATTCCAGGTCAGGGCACATGCCCCGGTTGTGGGTTTGATCGTGGTGAGGGGCATGCAGGAGGCAGCCAAACAATGATTCTCTCTCTCATCATTGATGTTTCTGTCTCTCTCTCCCTCTCTCTCTCTTCCTTTCTGAAATCAATAAAATATATATTTTAAAAAGAATGCATGTGCATCATAGTCAGCCAAAAGTCGACCATCACAGGCAGATGAAAATCTGAAATCTAATAATGCATAGGGCAGTGCCCTTTATGGAAAATGTATGATGTACTGCACTATCTAAATTTTAAATGATAAAAGAAATACAGCAATAGACAGGATCAAATCATAAACAAAAGAGAAAACTACAGTTCCCAGGAGAGCCTTTCTGCTGAAAGTACCATTGCACGGCAAACATCTTTTTCAGCGAAGGAATAAAGTCCATTGCTTCCAGATTCTTATGCCTCTCTGAAGCCTAAGGAGATTTCTCCATTGTCATTAAACCAAGCTTGCTTTAAATCTGGCAACTAAAGGGCCCCTATGTTAGATGACCTTTCTCTGACCTCCACTGAAGTCTGCATGGTCCCCAAACAGGCCAGCACACATCTGACAGCTGTGGGCGCCAGTTTCTCACTGACACGTGCCTTTTCACGTCTGGGAGCAGAGTTGGCTGTCCTCTCACACAGCCATGCCCTCTAGATGCCCTTGCTCTGATGAACTCCCCTCTATGCTAAACGCACGAGTCATCGGGGCCCTCGCTGGCCTCTCCTTCTGACATTCTCCCCTCCAGACAACTGCGTGAGTCAGGAGGTGTCCTCTTATGAAGCCGTGGTTCCAGGCCAGCCTCTTTTAGCAGTCGTGACTGAGTGAGAACATGCTGTGCTCAGCCTGTTGGCTCCACTCTTGGGAGCACAAAGTATGTGTTATAACAACAAGCCCAAGAATCCTGACCACACGCTTCCCTATCTCCAGATCTGTAATGAGAACATTTGAAGTAAATGCATACAATCAGGAAACAGGGCTGAAAGTCACACAGGAACAGAGTTGCTGATTGTGACCCTGAGACACAAGCCTTTTGCTCTTTGAATCCAGACCTCACATGTTTTGAAAGAAAAACAACAGCCAGAAGATGGGAAAAACAGATCATGTTTATGAGACCAGCCTGCAGTCCTTGCCACACTTAAGAGTTTGGGTTTTCATCCGGCAAAGAAACCAGCCATCCTTTCTTCAATGTTCATCGGAACACTTACCCAGCTTCTGTCGGTGTGACTCTTCAGCTTTAGGATCATTATCTTGAAATCTTCTAAACCAGCAAGTCCATGTAATGTCATTTTAAACATGGTAGTTTGAGAAAAGTACTAGATATTTGCCAAAATCATGCAATGAAAATGTAAGGAAGAAACACTGCATTAAACATAAAAGACCCCCCACCCCCTTTTGGTTTAATACTTTGCAATACCTTGAGTAACCTTAGTTTCCCAATAACAGTCCATTTATTTACTTTTTATTTTTGAAAACAGTCCATTTAAAGAATCATGCAGGTGGGTGTTTCAAGTAGCAAATCGAAGGAGGAGAAGAAGAGGAGGAGGGTGGGGGGGAGGCGGAGGAGGAGGAGAAGAAGAAGAAAACTGACCACATCCTATTTTTCATAATTTGACATCTGTAAGCTGTGACAAGGACAGCACATCCATCCCCCTGGCTTAAGTGCAGGCCAGAGTCCATGGACCGTGCCCTATTTTGCAGGTAGCCACCCTCATGAGCATCCTTCCCCAATCCTGGTTGATGAAGAAACTTCAGGTGAAAACCCAACAACACTGCACCCTATGACTGGGAACCCCTGGGTCACGCTTATTTACAATTGCCCAAGTGGCGAGTCAGAGCGTGGTGTCCAACCCAGATAAAAGGTACAGAGCAGCAGCGGGAATTCAGCACGTCCCAGAACCAGGAACACACGCCTCCCTGCTTGGGTGTCTACACTGGGTTAATTCCCCACATACTACAATCATGTAAGCGTTAACAGAAAACATGCTGTATTCACAGAGCACGTCTATTCCTGCGAGTGCGCCAGTGTTTAATTATTGCTAAAGTCATTTGGGGTTTTTGACACAGATTCTATTTTAGTAAGATAAACTCAGCATAACCCAGTGTTGCCAAAAATGAATTCCTAAGGTAGATGACTAAAATAAACTGGTAATAAATATTGGCTTTTGGAATGGGGATTATAGCTCTGTAATGCAGACATAGCATTAATGACTCATTTTCAAATAACAGTCTCTCCCAAGGATTATTGGTGGGAGGGGTCAGGGGAAAAAAAGTTCTCTCTCTCTCTCTCTCAACAAAATGAAAGAGAACTATGAATCTTCCAGGCAAGGATGTTCTTATGTCTATGTTGCCATCAGAGATACAGCCCCTGGAGTGGGACAGGGGTCAACTTGGACAGGCTGCAATGAGTCAGAAATAGCCATCGAAAGAAACCACTCTAGGGGTTGAGGCAGTTGATTCGGGGTCTGTTTTCTCTCATCCCCCTGGAGACAGTACGCACTGCCGGGTCCAACCAGGGCATCTCATGTGGCATGAATTACCTTATCAGTCACAGTGGGTGCGGCCTCATGCCTTTGCTGCTTGAAATTAGTGGACTCTTTCAGGCCACCTTTACTCTCTAAAGTCAAATTCTGAACGCGTGGCCCACTTGGTTGAGCCTTACAACTTCTCAGATGCACCAGAAGGCGCTGGGGAGCAAAGGTCCGGCTACAGTTTGGGCAGGGCTCAAGCTGAGCTTCACTTGGCCCCTCGCCAGGTACAAGGGGCTGAGGCTTCTTCTGTGGGAATGGCTGGCGGAGCTCCCTAGGGAGCCGGTCATTTTCTGTTTTCCACTTTTCCAGGCATTTGGGCTCATGAATAGGAAGGGAGAGGGAGCCAAATTCCCTGCCACAAATGTAGCAGAGGAGAGTCCTTGGTCGAGCTGAGACACCACCAGAAGCTTTCTTAAGACCAGTAAGGTCATTAGAATTGTTGCTGTTTGGTTCTCTGGGCCCACCACCCTTGGGCTTGCAACTTCTCTGGTGAACAAGAAGACGGTCTGGCAAGAATGTGCGGCCACAGGATTCGCAGGGCAGCAGCTGGGCCTGAGAAGTCTGGAACGCTGCCTCGTTCATTGCCTGAAGAATGTAGGACCCACTGCCGCCGCCCAGGGGCTGTGGTTTGGAGGGTTCTGGCCTCCGCTGGTGCTTGGGCAACTTGCTGTTTTCAATTCGCCACTTCTCCAAGCACTGGGGCTCATGGATGGCAAGTGATTGGGACCCAAATTCTCGGCCACAGATATAGCATATGCGGAATGCGGGCCTGCGGGACGGGATCACGGGTGGGCTAGGCTGGCTTTCCGACATAATTCTCTTACCGGACCGTTTTGAGAGGATCACAGTTCCAGGCCTAGTTTTCTGAGGGTTTGTCTTTATGTTTTCAGCAGGATTGACTCGCTCTGTTTCTGGCAAAAGGCTAGAAGAGGAGTCACGAGACAGAACAGCGTGGTTGATAAGGAAGGTAGGTTCTTTAGAGCGATGGAAAGTTTGTTGCAAGTTTTTGGAAACCCTTTTCTCCTTTCCTCTTTCCATTAACGAATAAATCTTTCTTTTAGTCCTTGCTCTGATTTCAGCCCAGTTTCATTTGGGACTTCTTCTTAGAAGTCAGGTTGGCTCTCCTGGGGTTCCACATTGTAGCCAGTACCTTAGCCCTTCAGGCCAGGACTCAGAGCTTCATTGAGGGGCAGCAGCCTGGAGCACTGCAAAGTCCCCATTGAACGCCCCGTGCCTCCGAGATCTGTGGGAGAAACAAATCCAGAGTTATTACACACACACACACACACACACACAGACCTGTTAGATTAAAAGTTCATAAACAGCAGAATTTTTTTGTTTTGCTTAGTATCCTCTCTCTGGCTAGCACAGCAACCAGCACATAGGATTTTTTCAGTGTTCAAATAAAGTTTAAGAAAATTTCCATTGTGAATTGCACTGTCACTGTATTGAAACTAGTATTCTGCCCAAAGAAAGATCGACATTTACTGCTGCACCTCATAGACACACCTGACACAAACCATCAGAGGCACCATGCTGAGGTTGTAAGAGAGAGAACCAAGAACTGTGAACATCAGATAATGAAACCGCAAGTCACCTGAGAAGACCTCCTCCCACTGCCTGAGGGAGTCTGGACGTTTCAGTGCCAGGATCCCTTTGACAGGGCTTGAAGCCTATGGACCTCTTTTTAGAATAATGATTTTAAAAGCAAAAAATAATATTCTTACGATGACAAGTAAAACTAATTTTATGGAAATAATTTATCAGATATTTTTACTTGCTATATATATTTTATTTGAAATATAGTAGTGTGCCAGACTTCTTGAGTGTCTGAGGGTCTGAGGTTAAAAACTCCTACAGAAGAAGTAATTCAACAGTGAATATCATGAGAATATTATGAAATATTATGAAAACTTTCAGAGGGAGTGTAAATGTCTTTTAATCTATCAGGTATCCACTTTTCTTTATTATGGGAATGGAGTATTAATAAATTGTGGCCATGACTGTCAAACCAAGAATGCAACTCAGGCCTGTCCTCTTCCTGGTGGGATATGTACAGATTTTCCCTGGGGTGAAGAAGCTCAGACTGTGTGTGATGGCCTTTTATAGCCATTATGCTCGCTACCCTATTTTATATCTATCTATCTATCTATCTATCTATCTATCTAATCAAATATTTTTTATAAAAACATAGCCAATGGTTTTCCCCCAGCAAAGCAGAAGACAGAGCTGATAAGATCTCATTATGGGCAGAGTCTAGGAGTTGTTACCTTGGGGAAAGGGATGAGACAATATTACCCAGGGTTTACAATCTAGCCCCAAGAAAGACTATTTTCCAGAAGTCTTAGGACCGTCTTTACTTCCTGAAGGATGACTTGGACCTGAATTAGAAGCTTTGTAGCATCCGTTCCCAATCACAGACACTGACCATGGCAGACGTGAGTTCAGGCAGAGCGAGGATGGCAGTGCTATCAATATCAGAATTCTGTTTGGGCTTTGTGCTCAATAAAGGACCAAAGGAGCTGTGAGATCTGTGCCCAGTTCCTGTATTTTGGTGCCAAGAAAGGTCTGAATCTTTGCAGTTAAGACTATCAAATTAGGTCTGGCACAGAAAAGGGAACTATTTTTCATTTTGACAGATCCTAAGACAGTGATATTAACACATGTGACAAAAGAATGTGTTGGCCCCAGAGTGATCAGCACAGAAAGTGAAGCTTAGAGAAACAAAATGTATCACTTGATCAGCACCATCCAAAGGAGAATGTGAATCTAGAGAACACAAGGAATCTGGTAAAATTATTTTATCAGCAAATGGGTGAAATAATACCCCAAATCACTCTGCTTTGTTGCTTTTGTTTCTTTTTTAAAAAAAATATACTTTATTGATTTTTTACAGAGAGGAAGGGAGAGGGATAGAGAGCTAGAAACATCGATGAGAAACATCGATCAGCCGCCTCCTGCACACTCCCCACTGTAGATGTGCCTGCAACCAAGGTACATGCCCCTGACCAGAATCGAACCTGGGACCCTTGAGTCCACAGGCTGACACTCTATCCACTGAGCCAAACCAGTCAGGGCTGCTTTTGTTTCTTGTTCACCGAGATCTCCTCTTTTAGTTTCCCATTTTCCTTGGTACCAGAAATTTTCATACACCTAATGTAATTAAGAAGGCTCTGGCTGGGTAGCTGAGTTGGTTAAATCATTGTCCCGATAAGCCAAGGTCGCAGGTTCAATCCCCACTCAGGGCACATACAAGAGTCAACCAAGGAATGCATAAATAAGTGCAGCAACAAATTAGTGCAGCAACAAATTAGTTCTCTCTCTCTCTCTCTCTCTCTCTCTCTCTCAAACACACATGCACACAGTTCCCAGCAGATTAGAATACTGAGAAAGCCCCATGACTTGCCCCAACAACTCCTCCATTCCCCTTATGATAAATAAGAGAACTAATATTTATTGAATGCCAACTATGCATCAAATATTGTGCTAATTTTTATATATATAATTTAATTCTCAAATGATTATGAGGCAGGTATTATTATTTCAATTTTATAAACAAAGAAACTGTGACTCAGAAAAGATGAATAACTTGCCCAAGACAGTCAGTTTCTAAATGACAGAGCAGGGAACCCATTCCAGCTCTCTTTGGCTCCGGTACCCAGCTCTTTCCATTATTCATTCTGCCTAAAATTCTGCCGGCAGAGCTTCTTCTCTTTCATTTCTGTCCCTGTTTTAATTGATGATTCATATGCCCCGTGGAAAGGTACCTAAGCCCCCACCAGCCTTTAGGAGAAGGAAGAGGCAAAAGGGAGGAGGGGATAAGGCATGGAAGAAGAGAAACCTCTGTGATGGAAAAAGCAGGAGAGACTGATTGGGGCTACGGAAGACAGGTTTTTCCCTTAAGTGACAGGGATCATTTATTTTGCTGTAAGTGGTTTTCTAGATGAAGCTTTCCCCTGCAAGGTGGGCAATGCACATCCTTTTCCTGATCTCATCAACATCCTTCAGAGGAATGACCTACTGACCAGGGCGGGGATGGATGAGGGGGAACTGGGTGCTATAACGGGTACAGGGTGAGAGCGAAGGCCGCCTGAAGGGGCCAGATGGTGTTCAGTTTGCAGCCACCTCAGCACTTTGATGAGGAATGGATCTTTATTTTTGCAGGTGTGTGTGCACTGCAAATATTTTCTCTGAAGCAAACATCAGCATCATAAAATTCCCAACCGAATCTTCACCTCTTCTTTTTGTATCATCTCTTTCTCCCTCCAATGTCCTCCTGAAATTTGCTTTATTGTGATTAAAGGCAACAAATTATTAAAGATGAGGTAGCTGGAAGCGAGTGAAATTCTTGGAAACTGAAAACTTTATGAAGTTGCTGCCAGTGATTCTGACAAGGCACGGCCTGGTCAGCTGCTCTGCTCTATAAGTTTGTTCTAAAAGCAAAAACGCTGGAAAGTACTAAATGCATATACTTACATTACTTAAGAAATTGGCCTGTCACCAGACATATTGTAAATAAATGTTGCTAGTTTATAAAGAGAACCACTTTGCAAAGCCAGCTAGTTTCACCCCGAGCGTCCATGGAGAAATGTTCACTCCAATTGGCCTGACCATATTTGCACATAGGAGATTTAAAGACTGTTTTGGAAGGCCATGTTTTATCAATATGATGCCATTTTTCCATGCCCTTTGGGGTTCATCGGAAGGGAGAGACAAACTCTCAAGGATAAATACAATAACCTTGGAAATGCAAAACCCATCTTGGCATTAGAAGGTGCTCCTCTATAAAAGAGGGAAAAGAACACAACCAAAGTGATTAAATCTCTTTTTAAAAAAATTTAGTCCTTAGGAACAAAATAAATATGTGATATGTGAGCCCTTCCCTGTTTTAGTATAGAATCCAAATTCTTTAAATGGACAAATGAATAAATAAGAAACATGGAGTTGGGGCTAATGCTTACTTTTAGCAAAATTGTAAAATAGAGGAGGCTTGTCCTTAATATTCTCCATCCACCCTGTTCCCCAGCTTCTACTCTCCCCTGCCCAGTGCCCTCACATACTATTTGGTCTCCATTACCTATGAAATCTCACTTTCAGAAAGGAGCTGACAGACTTATTCACATCAAGGTTTATGATTGATGAGGTAATAACCCTCCCAGAGCCTGGCAGAAACAGCTAGTTCCTTACCAGTAGTTATTCTGCCCAACTCACTCAAATTAAGAGAGCGCCAATTTTTAGCTGGACACACAAATTCCCAGCTACAACTCTAGGGGCTCCTTTGTAGCTAGTGAAGTATTGTGTGTGGCTTGTAAGAACTCTTCTTAGAATGCAGGGGTATAACTTGTTCCTCTTCCCTATGTTCATACTGATGCTTAGAACATGGATGTGATGGCTGCCATCTAGCAGCCACATAGGACCAGGTTATATTCATGTGACCTCGACAAGGCAGAGCAGAGACCTGGATGGACTTGAATACCTGATAATGTTGGAGCCACCACACAAGTAACTCCCTTGGGCTTTATGTGCATAATGAAATAAATGTTTATTGTATTTTAGCCACTTTTAAAGAGTCTCTTACATGAAAACCTAACTCAATTGAGATGTAGTTGTATTTTAAATAGTTGTCATTGGTTTCACATAAAATGAATTCTAATAGTAATATTTCAAATTTTAGGATCTTTTTTGATGAAATAATTTTTTTTGAGAAAGTGTATGTTTGGGGGCAAAATTGACTTATTAAATATATACTTTTTTCTGAAAATCAGAATAAAAAACTTGAAACTGGAAATACTGAACCAATGGTTCTTTAAAAATTGCAAGCCATCCTTTCCTAGATTTTTTTGTTGGAACAAATTTGAATGGCATATTTTACTTCTGAAAAATGAAAACCTAGTTTTTCCCATGATGAGCTTTTAAAGAGCAACGAGGCATCATTGTTGGGCCAGTTGTTAACTCACTGTCTCTATACTCAAAATGCCCTTTTCTGTGTTCAGCTCCGTGTTGCTGTCACTGGGACTCTGCATACCCCATTTCTGCTTTGTCAGCTGACCCTGAATCATGTTCTGCCAACAGTGGAAATGAAGGGAGAATGCAAGGTTGGAGGACAAAGAGAGGACTTGCTCCTTTCTAAAGGCTCCCTGTCTGCTTGTGCTTCCTGTGATATCACCCCACCAACACTGCATCCCAACAGAAGCAGTTCTTTCCTGTAGTTTACAGTTTTGCAATCCTTGCAAACCAGACTCACTCCTCTCCCTGACCAGATAACATCACCTTGTCAGTCTGTGCCTCTCCTTAAAGACCTGACTTACAGCTCCATAAGGCACTTCTTCTAAGTTTCTGTAATTCAAACCTTTTCCCTTTGATACTTCACCCTAGGAATGGTGGTTGTCACCTCCTTTATATAGCCGTGTTCTCTTTTATCCTGCTAGTTACTAGGTAACAACTTCATTCCTGGTTAACAAATCTTTATGTTAAATTCTCTTTAAGTAAGTGTATGAATTTTGTCTCCTGGCTAACATAACTACCCTGAGACTATAAATAATAAAAATATGTGATATTCATGCTGTGCATTACCTTACTATTGCAATAAATATAAACTCAAATAAAAGATTTCATAGAATCTTAGAAAATAATATGGAGCTTATCTTAACATTCAACCCTCAACCTATTCAGACACTGAAAGCATATTTTTATAATTTTTATACCATCACCATGCTTCAGAGCTAGAAAATGCTGCTCTCCCACTTGTGGCTGAACTAAATCTTAAGAGGAAACCTGCCATTTGGGGCATATTCACATTTTCCTTAATTTCATATGACACTTCTGCTGCTGACTGCCCAGTCATAAGGCCACCACTGCCACAGGGGATGTCAACATAAAGGGATCACATTCATAGGTTGAGTGACCAGGAAGTGTTGAGGGGAGCTGGCTCAGCTCACTCTGGTTCTCTGCACTCCCTTCTGGGAGCCACGTGGGCAATGGCATGAGCAGTCCTCAGTGATTCTGATGTGAATGGGCAAAAGGCCAGGTGAGAGCAACTGGGAATTGAAGATGATATGGCTTTGAAAAGACAGGAGCGGCATCTGAAAGGTAAACAATGGAAACACTTTAGCCTGAAGCTTATGGCTTCCAGGGAATATGGCTGTCCATACCGGCATTTCTATGCTAATCGTGAACAATGAGAAATTTCCCTTTTCTTGTCTCTCTTTCATTGCAAAGAATTTTAAATCAACAAATAAGTTCCTTCACTTTCATTCAACCTAACTGTCAGGTATAGATGTAAGAGTCTATGGTGCTAGGAAAGCTATGGAAATGGAAAATAGGAGAAGGGCACACTTTACCCTTCTAAGTAGAGCCTTCTGCAAGGACATTGTAAGATGCTGAGGCTCAAAATACCACTCCATGACAGCAATTGTTAGAATAAGCCTGTAATTTTCACTCTATATTGAGTATCCAAATCACAGACTACTCAAAAATCATGAATGCCACACAGGTGTGACCATGTAATTGTAACACAGACATTTGGCGTGGTAGAGAACTAGTTACTGAAAGCATCTGAATCATCATAGTAGAGGCCTGTAATGTACAGAAATTCAAAGAATAGACAGAAAAAGTGAGGGAGTCTGGCCATTAAACAATAAACAAGTCTACATATCATATTTTCTGATATTTTGGATAGTTCTATTCCAATAACAGAGCTCTATTCCAAATAACTCTCAAGACTTTAAAGCAGTGGTTCATAGGCCAAATCTGGCCCATCGCTATGTTCTTTTTGGCCTGCATAGAGCTTAAAATGTTTGGATTAACTTCCATTATATTAAAATTGGGAGATGTCATACAAAATCTAGATTTTTGGTTTCTTTTGAAAAAGTGGAAAGTCTGGCCATTCAGAGCCCACATTCCAATGTGGCAACATCCAACATAAGCCGATACTGAGTAAGGACTGTGCCTATAGGTCAAGCGGCCAAACTTCACTCTTCCAAAGTTTCTCATCAGCCCCTTGATCCATTGCTTTATAGTTCATGCTTGAATCTCAAAGACATATGAGTTTGTGACCATTTGCAATATTTGCTTTAAAATGTCCCTTTCCCCCAATTTTCTCCTCAATTCAATATTTGAAAATCACTTTAAGGAGCACTTGTCCTCAGGAAACTGGGAATCTAGTTGAAGTCTTTTCTATGGAAGATAGTTACTAAAAGAACAAAATATGTGTTGGTAAAAATTCAGAAAGGAAACTTCCTGATAAAGTATAATGAGGCTGAAATACTTGATTCTAGGAGGGAGGGAAGTATCTAAGGGGAAAAGAAGGAACCAGTGTCCTGAGAAGGAATTTTCATACATTATTGGAGGGTCATAGGAAATGATGCATCTAATTTCAGAGTAAAAAAAAAATTAAGCAGCCAGTGTTTAGATCAGCCACAGGAGAGATGGTGGGGAAAAAGAAAAAAGAAAAGAAAAGTAAAACCAACAGGCAAGAAATGTGTTTGGAGACCATCTGAACTTGTTGGAGACATCCCCATAATTATTTAGTTATCTGTTAATATAATAAGAACAACTCTTCTGGTTATGACAATGGTCCTTGACTTACCATTAAGTGAATCTCCAGATGAAGAATGTTGGATTTATTTGTCTAAAGAAAGGATCTGTCGATAAAAAGAACCATAACTAGGCTATTAACAATATATTGTTGACTTTCCAAGAATTGGGCTATAAATACTTCATAAGAGAATTATGCTTTCTTGTAGGAATTACAGAATTTGGTACATTTTTTCTTTTGCCAAACTGACCATTTTGTTAGATACCACTGATAAATAAGTTCAAACTGCAAATGTGTAAGTTCCTTCTCAACCTCGAATGTGATATCTGCTATCCAGAATAAGTTCAAACTGCAAATGTGTAAGAAGAGCACAATAGTTCCTTCTCAACCTCGAATGTGATATCTGCTATCCACCAACTGTCTAAAATTGGTGCATTATGATGAAAAAATAGTGGAGGAAAACTACAGATACCCTGTTTTAGTATTAAATTTTTAAAAATTGCAAATAGATGTGTGTTTACTAGCCCCCATCATGTGATACTGCTTGCTCAAAGCTCCCATGTCTTCACGCTCATGATTTATTGTCTCAGAGTGCTAACTCAGTGCAATGTCTTTGGCATGGACTTCCAAGCAACAGAGTGATAGTATCGGGAATGTAGTCATCGGACTAGTGTGTCCAGGTGGAAATAAACAATGAAGAATACAGCTGCCTTTGAAGAGAGCGTTTTGGCCAGGATACTTGGCACAAGGTAGATGGGCTTCGCTGTATCCTGGAGGAACCTTTTATTAACCACATCACCCACTTACCCCACAACAGCCTCAAAATTGTACCTTAGCGCTCTCCACCTCCAGGAGGTCGGTACCTCCCAGGGCCTGGCTAGCACTTAAATGGATCGTCATTACAGTTCATTACAGACATCAACACCCTTTGTTAATAACGCTTTCTCCACCCAAAGCTGTTTCTGAGGCAAGCCCCTGGGAAGAAAGTCAAAAACGGGGCCGAGCCCATGAGGCAGGCTGGCTTTCTGCTGTGTGTTATGAATGTGCCTCTGTTTTCTGATATGCTCAGCATGACTCCCCTGGTACTGACTCTGGAGACTTGGAAGTTCATGGACAAGCTGAAGGCTGTTTCTAAACAGGGGCTTTTTATTGCTTTTCTCCCCACCTCTCTCATCTTCCTATATAAATGTCATCAAAAATCTATTGTCATTCCTACATCTCATGCACAAGGCCCTCTTTCACAGGCCAGATGGTTTAACCTCTCTGATGGTTCAGAATTCTCCATACTACAACCTTTCATTGCTCAGGAGTCTTGCATGGGAAAAAGCATACATGCTGGAGAAAACCACTAAAAGGAATCTCCTGGTGGGACTCATTAATTCTCCATGTCCCCACTGCCCAAGCCAAACATGAAGTGTGGGAACAGCTCCTTATTTGCAAAGCTCATAGTTTTTTGTGGTTTAACATTTACTGAACGCCTCCTTCCACCCTATACTCAATAACTATCAAATAGCAAGGAAGTAAGTGAGAGTATCAATGGCTTTGTTCTGTTTTCCTTTAGTAAACAGAAAAGAAGAACCCTGTGTTTTTTAAGTTATACCTAGGATCAGGAAGATCGGGATATTTGATTAGAAGAATTCAATTTAAAGTTAACTCTGTGGATGCTCATTTTTTTTCTCTTTCTTGTGTTTTCAACAGGCTCTTATTCCACCGCTGTGTTCCCTTTCAATTTGTTTCATTGTTTCTGTTATCTGGGTCTCCATTCCAAGTTCAGAAGGACAAGGTGCCATTAGGAAGGTGTGGCATCCTGTGGTTGACTCTACTGCTTACTTGCTCCGGAGGGATAAGGCAATGCCAACCAGCTTACCTCTGAAAATGTGTGGCTTATATTTTAACTCCATTAAATTCTGGAGAAAGAAAGCAAGATAAGAAGTGATGGGCCCATCTTTATCTTGTAATTTTATATGTCAGAAGTCCACCATGGATTCCCCCGAGGCTAAAATCAAGGTGTCTCCAGGCTGTGGTATCTTGCTACAGCAGTGCTAGCAGCAGAAAGGGAGCAGCATTGTGAATACAGCCCTCTGCCAAAGTGTTGCTCAGCTAGTCTGCCGTGCTGTGCCCAGAATCTTTTCTTTTTAAAGATTTATTTTTATTTTTTACTTTTTTAAAAATATATTTTATTGATTTTTTTACAGAGAGGAAGGGAGAGGAATAGAGAGTTAGAAACATCGATGAGAGAGAAGCATCTATCAACTGCCTCCTGCACACTCCCCACTGGGGATGTGCCCGCAACCAAGGTACATGCCCTTGACCAGAATAGAACCTGGGACCCTTCAGTCCCTAGGCCGATGCTCTATTCAGTGAGCCAAACTGGCTAGGGCTGTGCCCAGAATCTTAATAGTCGGCTCACAGTCACCCAGCTCTAGATTCCATTGGAAACACCATGGGTGTTGGGGGTGGGGGGTGTGCCATCCCAGGGGCCTTGCTGAGATGCCCCAGTCAGCCCTCTAGAATGAGAATTTCAATTCACTCTATAGCAACAAAAGCATAAATGTTCACCTAACATTATATAGTGGGGTCCAGTATCTCTCTCTAGCTCTGGTGGGAACCCTCACCCAGTGTGAGTAAGGAAATAATCCCCTCAGATTCTGCATTCTTTCCGTGTAGTCTATGCATCTTTGCTGTCCACACTTCAAGTATGTTCTCCCTTTTCCTCTCTGACTGTATTCTTTGCTGCTGCATTTGCATATTTGCATCAGGTAGAGTCTTTATTGACTAGTTTCTTCAGAAACTTGACTTGAATATACTCCGTTCCTGGCTAACAAACTACATTTCTTGTTAATGGGAGTGCTGTATGCACGACAACATTTTCCTTCTCTCCTTTCAGCAGTTTTCTCAGGACTGCCCCCAGTCTCCTCTAATTGGAGGTGGATAGTTAAACCCTTCCTAAGTGGAAAGGGTCACTTTCAGTTTGGATTCTGAGCTGAGAAGACATTTCCATTCCGTAGAGTCATTTCCTATTTGGAAGTGTAGGGTATCAGAACATGCCACTTTGGCATAAGGATTACTTTGAGCTGAAGGCAACTGAGAAAAAACAGACACAGAAAAGCTCTCTGCCCTCCCTCTATTTGCCTAAAAGCAGGACAAACATTTGTAAAGGTGTCTCCCTTTCCCAAACCAGGAAGGGCAGAACTCACCAGGAGACAACTCTAGATTCTTTATCGTCCACAGGCAGGCACTGAGAAGAACCTATATATAACAGCAATACTAAATAGCTTTTATCTTCTCTAAGTTTTGCCCATATACTCACCTTCCCAGTTTGCTGCCCCTAAAAGCCTAACTCCCTTTTTCTTTGTCTTGTCACTTCTCCACAAATTTATGGTTCTTTGTTAAGATGCTATTTAAACCCCAAATTCTTACCACCCTTTGAGTTACTCATTACTGAGTCCTCCCATGTGTATGCACAATGCCCTTGTTAATAAAACTTGCTTGTTTTTCTCTTGTTAATCTATCTTTTGTCAGTTTATTTCACAAGTCCAGTCACTGAGCCAAAGAGGGTAGAGAAATTTTTTCCTCCCCTACAGAGTTTTAGAATAAAAAGGATCCCCTGCCCTGACCGGTTTGGCTCAGTGGATAGAGCGTCGGCCTGCGGACTCAAGGGTCCCGGGTTCGATTCCGGTCAAGGGCCTGTACCTTGGTTGCGGGCACATACCCAGTAGGGAGTGTGCAGGAGGCAGCTGATCAATGTTTCTCTCTCATTGATGTTTCTAACTCTCTGTCCCTCTCCCTTCCTCTCTGTAAAAAATCAATAAAATATATATTTTTAAAAAAGGATCCCCAACATGTCACACCATGTCACTTTCTGTATAACCCCATTAAATGGCATCAATAGTTCATGGTCATTACTGGTTAGTCATCTCATATGCACTAAATAAGCAAAGAAAAATAAAATTTGGAATATACTATACAAATAGCATAATATTAGGGATGTTGACTAGAAAGAAGAGATAGGCTTCATTTAATACAGGGAGAGACTGAGTATTGTGTCCATAATTGAGTCATATTTAGAACTTCTCTATAGGTAGAAGAGAATCAAAGAAAAAATTATTACATTAACATAATGTAGTCACCCAAAACATGGGACATCCCTTGCTGTTTTCCTGCCTGTGTGCTACTTGTCAAAGAAAGATCTACTCAGTAGCCCGGCCATCATGGCTCAGTGGTTGAGCATTGACCTATGAACCAGGAAGTCATGTTTTGAACTCTGGTAGGGGCGTGCAGTGCAGGAGACAGCCAGTCACTGATTCTCTCTTATCATTTACTAGAGGCCCAGTGCACGAAATTCATGCAGTTTTGGGGGGGGGTCCCTCAGTCTGGCCTGCACCCTCTCGCAGTCCAGGACCCCTCGCTCCTTACTGCCCACCTGCTCGCTGCTCCTTACTGCTTGGCTCGCTGCTCCTTATTGCTGCCACCACTGCTCTCACCAGCTGTGAGTCAGGCTTGTGGCTGAGCAGTGCTCCCCCTGTGGGAGTGCACTGACTACCAGGGGGCAGCTTCTGCATTGAGCGTCTTCCCCCTGGTGGTCAGTGCACATCATAGCGACCAGTCATTCTGGTCATTCCACCTTAATGGTTGCTTATGCTTTTATTATATAGATGTTTCTATCTCTCTCTCTTTCTCTCCCTTCCTCTCTGAAATCAATAAAAATATATTTAAAATAGAAAAAAAAAAGAAAGACCCATTCAGTAATTGAGCCTCCAAGTGTGTTGCTTAAAGCCCTGGTGAATGGTTGGTCTGCCTATCACCGTGTCCCCAGACCTCAGTGGAGGTCATATAGTCTGTTGCTGAGCCAGGTCTCCCTTAGTCTGCACTGATGCAATTGACTATTTGGATCTAATTGTAGAAGTTTACATTTTCATAGGTGCATTTCTTCCCTTCTGGTTTTATCACAGCATGATCCTTTAAAATGGATCTTGATATCCAGATATTAATAATTAATCTTCATTTTTTAAGTCTGATGACGACATTATAATTGTATTTTAATTGCAATTTTTATTGAGATAATTATAGATTCACATGCAGTTCAAAGAAATAATAGAGATCCCTTGTACACTTGCCAAGTTTCTCCCAATGGTAACATTTTTAAAATTATAGTATCAACCAGAATATTGATACAACCCATTTTACCTACACTCATGAATGTGTGTATATTAAGCTCTGTACAATTTTGCCACCTGTGTACATGCCTACCACTACAGTCAAGGTAATGAACAGTACCAACATCACAAGCATCTCTTGTTTTCTCATTTTATACCCACCTCCTTTTCCCACTGCAGCCTCCATTTTCCCATCTCTTACTTCCAGAAATTGCTAATCTGTCCTCCACTTCTAAATTTTTAAATTTCAAAATGATGTGGGAGGGTGGGTGGTGGGAAGTGATAAACCAAAGAACTTGTATGAATATACCTATAACCTATGGACACAGACAATAGGGTGATGAAGGCCTGGGGTGGGGGTGGGCTAGAAGGGGTCAATGGGGGAAAAAGGGGACATATGTAATACTTTTAACAATGAAGATTTTTTAAAATGTTATGTAAATGGAATTATATAGTATGTAACCTTTTGGGACTCGCTTTTTCCTCTCAGCATAATTTCTTGGAGAGTTATCCTAGTTGCATGCATTAATAATTACTTGCTTTTGCAGTAAACTCTTTGACATAGCTCTTAGCAATATATTTTTCTGATATAGCTCCTTGAGCAAGGGAAACAAAAGAAAAAGATAAACAAATGGGACTATGTCAAACTACAAAGTTTTAAACAGCAAAGGAAACCATCAAAAAATGAAAGTATAACCTACTGAATGGGAGAAGATGTATGCCAATGATACATCCAATAAGTGGTTAATATCCAAAACATATAAAGAACTCATACAATTAAAGGAATCAAGTTAAAACATCAGCAAAAGACCTAAATAGACATTTCTCCCAAGGGGACATACAGATGGTCAACAGACATATGAAAAGATGCTTAACATTACTAATCCTCAGGGAAACGCACATTAAAACCACAATGAGATATCACCTCAGCCCTATCAGAATGGCTATCATCAATAAATCAACAAACAATAAGTATTGTCAAGAATGTGGAGAAAAGGGAACCCTCTGCACTGTTGGTGAGATTGTAAATTAATACATCTGCTATGGAAAACAGTGTATGTGGATCAGTGTGAGTAGATGGTATGAGTATGTAGGGATGTGAGTGTGTAGGTGTGACTGTGTAAATGAGTTTGTAGATAGATGTGAGTAGTGTATGCATACTTGTGCGTGTGTGTGTGTGTGTATGGATGGGTAGTTGGATGTGGTTGAATGAGAGAGAAAAAAGAATGGTGAATAATTGATATAAGTAACTGGGAAGGTAAATTGGAAACAAATTATGAAAAGCATTATAGCTAATCTCGGGAATTTTGATTACCCTACAGGAAATGAGGAATCCTTATGGATTTTCTTATAACACACATATAATTGAAAAAAGATCTTGAGTAACGAAATCTGGAGAACATCAACATTTAACCTTTAGTAACTACACCAAAGAATTGCTCTAGTTCCCTAAAAGGATCCATTATAAAATTTCCTCTAAAAGCAAACTTTTAGTAGAAAACCAGATCACTCTGATTTACAAAATGTAATTTGTACCTAACTTCATGAGACTATGTGTACTACACAGAGCCAGACTTGCATGTTTCTTCCAATTCTGAAATTTTGTTTAATGTTGGTACAAACAGTTACCTCCATGTCCCATCTTACATTACTAGTAGCTGACATGTGTCTAAATATTTTGATTAAAAATCCTGACAAATACTTCTGGACCAGAAAGTGAACCTCTGCTGTAGAAATTCGCTTCAATTAGATAAAGCTTAAAGAATGAAAAAATGTATTTCCAATAGCATCTTCTCTTTGGATACTAAACCAATTCCCATTCCCCCTTTCTGTGTGGCATGGATCAGGTTGTTCAGATCTTAGTTTTGATACTACCACATCTGGGGGAAAAGTCCAAGTTCAAGCAAACTATGAAATGCAGTGGTAAGGTCTTATTTGCTAAGAAAAGCAGAAAAAGTGGCTTATGGCAAGGAATTAAGCATACTCCTCCTATAAACTCAGACCAAGTTCAAACCCTAACTCCCAAGTGCCTTTTGGTTGTGAAATCTTGTGATATAGCATAACTTTCCTGTGCCTTAGTTTCATTTTATGTTTATGGGGTGATAATACTTATCTTACAGGGTTATTTTAAGGATTAAAAGAAAGAAAACATGCTTAGCACACTCTGTGGTAGGTAATAAGTATGATGTCATAATTGTTATATATGGCTTTACACCCCCATACTTTCATAAACAACTGGAAATGTAGTTAGAAGACTATAGAATTTTGAAATAATTCTCATTTGCTAAAATATTCTGAGGAATCCCAAAGGTTTTATTCAACTAACTCAAGTCACATTTTATTAAAAAAACATTCTAACATACAATCCTAAAAAAAAAGAGAAATACTTAAAAGTTATGAGAAATATGAGAAAAATTATCAAATCTCATCAGCACAAAACATGTTACTTAATTCCCCCTTCCTAATCTGAACTGATTGGAACAGAGCTGGGCATTGGATGGACAAAAGGCTGCCAACCCATAGACTCCCCAGCAGTCTCTGACATGTCCTGACATGGAAAGATGAACTGGTCCAATCATCTTCCTCTCTTGAGAAGGATAATTGTTAGCAGTGGTTGCTAAAAAGAGAGGACACTGAGAAAGAGTTGTGAAGTTGAGCAGCAGCATAAAGTATTGAAGCAAATAAATTATGCATAAGCAGAAGACAGACTAGAGGGAGAGGAAGTGACTGTGGGTGAAACAGAGTAGAGCCTGGCGACAGGCTAATGGGACACTCAGGTGAAAGTCCATGAGGCTGCCACTGCCACTTGGGTACAAAAGATATGTGATGTTCTTCAGTCGTCATATCTTTCCCTATGTCTAGAGAATACCTGTGCTCCTGGTTCATTCTGATATTCCTGTTAGAAAACAGAAGAAGCCTTTGTCACAATGTCCCAAATAGAATGAAAAATTATATTCAGGTGTTATCACTGTCAATCATATCAGGTATAAAAGAGGAAGCAGGTCACCTCACAGGTGGAAAAACAGTGACCAGGTCAGGTCCGCGGAGCTTGGCTGTGGACAGGCCTCTTTCTCCACTTCTCCTAAAAAGGGAAGCAGGGTTAGGTCTCTAGTTCTGCTCAGACTTTAGAAACAATTCAAGAAAGAGACCTGATGAGCATAGGGCTGAAAGCCAATGGGGGTGATACCTGATTAACACTCTATTCAGCAGAAATAAAAAGAATATCGTTGAGTAGCTCCTTTGACTTTTCTCTAGAATTCTGAAACTTTCACAAAAAATTACCTATTAATTAGGTTGGTGTCTGAAACAGAAAACAGAGGCTACTCAACTCTTTGGCTAGAAATTCCCCTGGAACATGTCGTTCTTGTGCACCCTGAGGCCTGGTTGTGAGATTCCCTTGTGTTTCCATGCACATGTATCCTTATAATAAATGTCCCACTGTTGAATAACATTGTGCCCACTAAGAAGGCCTGCCCAGAACTCGATTTATTTATTAATCCATTAGATCCAGAATATTGCCTCTGGCAGCGGAGCCCAAAACAGATATTTTGTGACACAATTTTTGCATTCCCATCACCACCACCACATTATTCATTGGAGGTATTTCCAAATAACCCAATCCTTCGACCCATGAGTTAACAGGCTAATTATTACAATATGTTTACTTCAATTATGCATCTGTTAGAATTCTGTCACTGCAAATAAAGACAATCAATCCTACTCCAGTCACTTAAAGAAATAGAGACCTATCTTTTTTTTTATAAAGGTAAGAAGACTTTTTTTGAAAAAAATCAATCAGAGTCTCAACAGTATCAATGCTTCAGTGATGGTCTTGGCCTTTCCCTCATACATGCAATTACTACACTGCTACTATGGCATTCTTTAATTGATGGCATTTTTCTACCTTCATACAGAATGAGTGGACCAATCCTAGGGTCCCCAATCCTAGGGTCTAGTAGAGCTCTTTTCTTGTGTGGGTTTTGAGTGATGGTTTGTGGGTAGCCCAGCTCTGAGAGTTCCTTCAGTTTCAGTGCATGGGATACCAACAACAGTCATCATGAGCATCCCCTCTTCCTTTCAATCTCCTCCTTCACCTTTCCTGCCCTTTCAAGCCCAGAAGTCCCATCTACAAAGGCTACTCTGCTAAAAGACAAACGTGGCAAAGAACTCGCAAGCTGACTAAGAAGGTTTTTCCTTCTTCTCTATCTTGAGAACTATTTTCATTACCACTGATGCCAGAGTGGGAAGGTGAAGATAAAATGTGCTTAAGAAGTCCTCATTTGCTTTCAGTGAACTTTGGACATTCTTCAAGTGCTTTGCTTTTTTTATTTGCCATTCTTTCCTCACAGTTGTCTTCTCAGGCTTCCACTGAAGTATTGTGATCTGGTTTTCATTTATTTGTTCATAGTTTTTCTAGTTTTCTCATTTTTCAAATACCAGGATATTATAATACCATCATTACGTGAAAACATATATAGAATCAGTCTGAAATATCTCAAGACATTCAGGAATAAATATTTCAAAATGTATAGATTTTGGGTCTGTCCTATAAATATCATAGGGAAGAATGGCACAGTTTTAGGCGACAAATCTTGATCCTTTTTGATTAACTGTTACATCCCAGTCACAATAATAACATTGAAAAATATTCAGTTACATTTAAAGATTATTAAGTTGTTGGTGAATCACAACAGGACTTAATTTATTTAGGCAAGCAATGGATTGTGCCTATTTAAGTGATCTGATTTAGAGCAGCATTCCTGTGCTACTTATTGATGAACATTTCCTGAGAGCCTCTGTTGAAAACTTTATTTGGAAACTTTTTATCACCCATAAATATCCCAATAGTTAAAGCAATTAAACTTCACTTGATGCACTTAACATAGGAAATAGGCTAACTGAAAAGGAAAATGTGGTTTTAATTTTTATGGATTGAATTGTCATGTGTTTCATATATAAGACAGTTCACTTGGAACTGAGTAGGTAAAGCAATCCAAGATCTATCTATTTTAATGTTGCATGATCATTTGGTATTTTTGAGAGGAAATGCCATGGACTGATTCAAGTAATAACGTAAATGCTAATTTCTTATTACACATCCCTGATTTTAGAATGAGGTATAATTATATAGTTTTTCACAAAGTAAAGATATGTGTTTCCGTCCTCTCAATGAATATGTATAGTTGCTTAGCAAGAGGCTGGAATTTAATTAGTTATATTTATTATTACTTCATTTAACACTCTGCTTCCGATTGCTCACACACAAATACATACACATATGCATGTGTACAAACACACGTACCCTTCTACACATTGCTCTCCATATTCCTTCTAGGTCAAGAGAACATATTGAGAGTCACTGTCATGATCTTCACTTAGCAATGAATCCATGCCAGGATGCTGGTCCATCGAACACTCACTTGGCAATGACATGCTGGATTATAACCAGATCAGATGGTACTAATAAGGACAATTGCTGGCTATAAATCTCACTGAAAATTGAATTCTGAGTCTTTCTCCAATTGCTTGTTTCTTTTATCTCCAATCCTCACTACTTTGCATTTTGTTCTTTGTTCATTTCACAGTAATTTTAATTAAAAATAAACTCTGACCATATCTTTGACTTGGGAGAAGTCACCCTGGAGGTGAGCCAGGCTGAGATGATCATGAGGATGTTTTCCTTTTCCCAGCTCTCCAACTAGGTTCTTGATCTCATTGTGGGCTTGCTTGGAGAGGAGGAGTGAAGGGGGAGAGAGCAGGGGAAAAGGTAAAAGGGATTGGTAGACACTCTAAAAAGTATTAAGCATCTTTTCCCCCTATATGTTTGCCTATAATTATTTGGCAGAAAAATCAATATCTTATCCTGTTCTGGTCATTTCTTATACTTTCTTTCTGCTCACTTTCTCATCTTTTCTTTCTGCCTTTTGCATCTTAATGCATCTCCTTTCCCATATCCTTGCACTCCTGTTTTCATTCTACTCCTTTGATACTGTAGAACCTCTGTGATACTACACCAATCCACATTGAGACCGTTATCTGTCACTGACATGGCCAGTGACCCCTTCCAAATATTTTGCCTGCACTCCTAGGTTTACTCCTAGGCAGGTGAATGGCCTTGCCTTGTCATTCGCATGCTATTTCAGTCACAGTGATGAATAGCCACTCCCATCTTTGCCACCTCTAATCCTTCTTTTTTCAGAGCAGTCATACTCAACTACTTAAATTACAAAATAAATCCTAAACCTCCCCTGACTAAGTATTCCATAGTTGTCCCACTACTCTCAAAACAAAACCCAAACTCCTGACCATGACGGCCCTCTGTAACCTGGTGCCTCCTTAAGCCTCTGCCTTGATCTCCCCTTTACTCCCTCTTGTCTGCTCCCTGCTTTCTCAGATTAACATTTCAGTTCCTCAAATAAGCCAAATTCACACTCACTCTGGGGTAGGTCAGGGGAGGGAATGGAAAGGGGCTCTTACCACTGCCTACTCTTACTCTAGTTCTTTGCGTAGCTTTCTCATTTTGTCCTCCAGGCCTCTATTTAAATATCATCAACTTAAAGAGACCCTTCCTGGCTACTCTTTCTCAAATAATTTCTCTTTCTCTCTCTCTCTGTCTCTCATGCACACTCATGCATGCACATGTGCACACACATGTGCAAGACACATGTGCACATGTGTAAACATGCATGCATATAATTGCACAAGATGATAAACATCATGCACACAGAAACACATATGCACATATACACACATACATATGCACACATGTACCACTGCTACCACCATCATCACAGTTAGGTCTGGTGACTATTTTTTCTTTCTTTCTGTTTTTACTGATTTCAGAAAGAGAAGGGAGAGGGATAGAGAGATAGAAACATTAATGATAGAGAAATATCATTGATCGGCTGCCTCCTGCATATCACCTACTGGGGATCCGAGCCCACAATCCCGGCATGTGCCCTGACCTGGAACTGAACCAGTGCCCTCTTGGTTCACGGATCAACGCTCAACCACCGAGCCACACTGGCTGGGCGTGACTGTTCATTTTCTTCATAGCACTTACTGAATGTTTTTATCTTGTTTGTTTACACATGTAGTATTGGTCTCCTCTATTTGAGTGTAAACTCCAAGACAAGGGGGCTTGTTTACTCTCTCCATAGTTGTATATGCAGCACCTAGCCCAGTGCTAAGCACATTGTAGGTGCTAAAAAAATGTGCTGAGCCTCAAATGAGCTGAGATCAGATTGATTTTATATTAAACTGTTAAACAGAAATCAGGCTTATTATTTAAATAGAGGGAAAAAAACAAATAAGGACTTTTGAAAAGGAAGAGTTAACAGCTAGTTTTGTGTTATTTTGTTCTAGTCTTTGTTCAACCCTTACAATATTAATTCAAGGGATTACTATTCTAGCTTTAGAAGTGTGACTACCAAACCCAAGAGCAATGAGAATCCAGTTAAGGACTATGTACTGGGTCAAGCCCTGTCCTTCATGGCAAAGATTGCTTATCAAGCCCTGAGCAACCAGCATTGATATCACAGAGCTCCCCTCCCCCACTCCATGCCCCACCCCCTGAGAACAGGCACACCAGAGGTGGCTGTATGACTGGGTAGACACGTGCACTGGGTGCTATCTGGCTAGGCAGAAAGCTAAAGCAGAAGCAGAGACCTCGGTTTTCTGGAGCGGAGCTTATTCACATATTGCCTCTCTTGACTATGTGCATTCTGAGTGCAGATGACTTTCAAAGCTTAATTCTCCTTGGAAGTACCAAGCACTCAGAGGAAGTTTCGAGGCCATATGCTTTCAACTATTAATGTATGGTTTTGGAAAATATTTCATCAGAACTCCTTAAAGATTAGAACGAGGGTCAACAAACTATAGCTTGCTGGCTAAATGTGGCCAGCTGTCTCTTTTTGTAAATAAGGTTTTATTGAAACACATTTATTTACATATTTGTCTTTGACTGCTTTTGCCCTGCAACTGAAGAGTATATGGCCTCGAAGGCCTAAATTATTTACTATTTGAGTATTTATAGGAAAAGTTTCCCAACTCCTGAATTAGAGCATATAAATGAGACTCCCTTTTATTTTAACAGTGAAACTGATACCATTGTAGTTAACTAGTAATTAATAACAGGAAAAGAGAAAACGGAAGGCCAGATCTTATAGGTATGTCATTCGCCAAGAAGCTATACCTTTACATTCCCCAGGGGTTCAACAAAGGGAAGACAGACACATGCCCAGTAAAGGCAACTAACAAAGGTGCTTGCTGTCAATCACACCTGAGGACAGAAATGATTGGCCAGAAATAATTCTGAGGCCAGAATGCAAGCCTGAAGATGTTTGGAATATTTAATTCCCTGAACAAAGGAATTTACACTCTTGTGCTTTGAGGACTTTTGGGACTCTTATTACTTGGTGAACGCTCTTCTGCACTTGTACACAATGGACTACTGGGCTACAACTAGCCTGATGCTGTACTGGACCTGGCTCCAGCATGGAAAGGGAACTCTGGACACTAGCTTTGATTTTAGCTTTACTGAAACCCCAGCTATATTGTTTCTATGACTGGACAAAGGGAAATGAGACTTTGAAAACACAGGGATGTAATCCCACGTTAAAACAAAAAAATCCCTCATTCTACCATGTGAGTCACAGAAAATACTTTTTCTCAAGATAACATAAAAACTCCACCTCCAGCACCCAGCGGGGATAAGGACCTCCCACTTCATCTGATAACAAAATATCAATTATTAATCAATGTGAATTTACAAAATAGCGCTCAATGCAAACAGAATCCTACCAAGTTTTGCTTACATAAAATTCTATCAGCCTCCTGTTAGTCTTCTCTCAAAAAAAAATGCTTGCCTGCATATTACACTCTGGTCATTCTACTTACAGTTTGTCATCACTATTAAACTATTGACAACTTGTTTATATCTCCCACCCTGCTGCTCCCAGCATAGTGTATGCCATTGCCATAGTTGTATGCTGTGATATTTTAAAAATGCTTCTGTTTTTAAGACTCCACAGGAATCACCACTGCTCCCTCAGGAAAGATGTTTTGGAATTGTTCACATTCTTTACCATTTACATCTTTTTTTAGAATTGTACATATTCTTGAAATGTTTCAGTCACCAGAGACTTTGGGGAAAATTTTTAAAAATACTAATATTAAACATTCATTTAAATGATATGTACACAGAGAAGAAAAAATTCTTAATAAGGTACAATTTACAAACAAATTTTTCTTAAAAATAATATATAAAATTCTAAAGTAAATTGAAAAATACAACGGAAACAAATAATACTTTACATTCTTGGGCTCAAAAGAAATGGATATTTTGTGACAATGGTGGCAAACTTGGAAAGCCTAAGGAAATGTTACTCTGTAGTAAACATTTGAGTATTAATAATTTTCTCTCAATTCATAGGAATGCATGAAGCATTTTATCAGATGCTTATTTTACCAGGCATAGATTTTTTTTCTCTGTAATTGTGAAAAACACATTGTTAAATAGGCAATAGAATAGAGATAATAAACAATGTTTCCTTGCAGAAATTATGAGCCAAGAAATTTTATCTTTTCTTCCTTCCTTGTCTAGAACAATGCCTGGCATATAGCAGACACTCAGTAAAGGAATGAATGAATGAATGAATGAATGAAAGAAAATTAAGTTCAAGTCACATCCTATGTAATAACAGCCTAATATGCAAATTGACCGAATGGTGGAACAATTGGTAGAACAACCAGTCACTATGATGCCCACTGACCATCAGGGGACAGATGCTCAATGAAGGAGCTGCCCCCAGCCTGCAAGCTCCAGGCCAGCCAAGGCGGGTGCCAGCGGGGGCTCCTTGATCACCCCGCCAGTCACTCCGCAGGAGGAGGCGACTAGAGGCGGGGGTGGAGGTGGGGAGGGCTGGCCAGTGAGCGGGTGGTGGCAAGGGGTGGGGTCGGTGAATGGGTGGCGCCAGGCCAGCCAAGGCAGGTGTCAGCGGAGGCCCCTGATTGCCCTGCTGGTCGCCCCACAGATTGGCCCTGATCGCCGGCCAGGCCAAACCCTACCTGTGCATGACTTTTGTGCACCAGGCCTCTAGTTCTACATAAACGGGTTTAAAAAATACATCTCTTTTTCTGGAATTATCATTCTTGAATAAATTTATCACTTTATATTTCTGGTTTTTGCTGAGTATAGAATCACTTAAAATCAAATTATAGTAGTCTCCCCTTATCTTAGGTTTTGCTTTCTGTGGTTTCAGTTACTGCCATCAGTTGTGTTCTGAAAATATGAAATGGAAAATTCCAGAAATAAACAATTCATAAGTTTTAAATATGTGCCACTCTGAGTAGCATTCTCACACCATTCCTCTGTCCCACCCCAGATGTGATTCATGCCTTTGTCCAGAATATCTATGCTGTTTCCACTCCCCACCCATTAGTCATTTAGTAGCTCTACTGTCATGGTATCACAGTGCTTGTGTTCACGTAACCCCTATAATACTTAATGCCTAAAAGTGCAAGAGTACTGATGCTGGCAATTCAGATAAAACAAAAGAGAAGCCATAAAATGCTTCCTTTAAGTGAAAAGAGGAGTACAATAAGATATTTTGAGAGCAAGACCACATTCACATAACTTTTATTGCAGTATATTATTATAATTGCTCTATTTTATTATTAGTTAATATTGTTACTCTCTTACTGTGATTAATCTCTTACTGTGACTAATCTATAAATTAAAGTTTATCATAGTTATGCACGTATAGGGAAAACATAGTATATAGATAAATGGTTTGGTACCATTCCCTATTTCAGGCATCCAATGGAGGCCAGGGATACTTTGAATGTATCCTCCTTGGAGGGGGGAAACTACTGTATGGCCTAGAGAAAATTTGGACAATGTGCAAGAAAAAACTGCCCAGCCCTCGCCAGTTTGGCTCTGTGGATAGAGTATCAGCCCACAGACTAAAGGGTCGCAGGTCCGATTCTAGTCAAGAGCACATACCTCAGTTGCAGGCTCAGTCCCCGGCCCCTGTAGGAGCATGTGCGGGAGGCAACCAATCGGTGTGTCTCTCTCACATTGATGTTTCTCTCTCTGTCTCACCCCTGCCCTTCCACTCTCTCTAAAAATCAGTGGAAAAAATATCCTTGGGTGAAGACTAACAAACAAAGAAACAAACAGCAACAAAAAAACTTGCCCAACCTTATTCAAACTCTTGTGTATGGTTCCACTGGGAAGCAGTTATGGAAGCAGTGTATTTGTTTTTAATAATTGCTTCACTACTTAGAAGCCAAGATAAGCTGGTTTTTAAAAATTTAATGATGCCAATAAAGATAGATAAGTAGATTCATGTAACAAAATAGAGTCCAGAAATATATGGTCAAGTCACGTATGTGGTCAGTTTATTTTTGACAAAGATGCCAAGGCAATTCAATGGAGAGAGGAAAATCTTTTTAAAAAATGATGGTGAAACAACTGGATACATGTAAGGGAAAAATTAATATCAACTCTCTACTTTGACCACACACAAATATTGACTCAACATGGATCCTAGAACTAAATATATAAGCTATATAAAATATATAAATAAATATATAAACTACAAAGCTTCTAGAAGAAAGCATAGGAGAATATCTTTATGACCTTAATATTTGTAAAGATTTCTTAGGCAAACTATGAAAATCACTAAACTTAAAAGAAAAAGAATTAAAAATTTTCCTTCATATAAATTAGAAACTTATGCTCTTTAAAAAAACACC
>NW_005353663.1:1408399-1414516 GCF_000412655.1 Myotis brandtii
TGGCTGGCTCCTCCCGGGCCTAAGCCTAAAGCCTCAGGCCACTGCGGAAGATTGCTGGCTGGCTCCTCCCCGGCCCAGGGCACCCCCAGCTCCCCGCCGCGGCCGCCATCTATGATCGCTGGCTGGCTCCACTCCGGTTCCCCCCGCCATCGCCGCCATCAACCATCACTGGCTCAATGATCTCGCTGGCTGGCTCCTCCCTTACCCAGGCCTAAAGTCTCAGTCTGTGGCTTGGAGCCGACATATGCAAATTAGCCGCCATCTTGGTTGTCAGCTAATTTGCATATACTCACTGATTAGCCAATGAAAAGGGAAGCGGTCGTACGCTAACGATGCCGCGGAAGATCGCTGGCTGGCTCCTCCCTGACCCAGGCCTAAAGCCTCAGTCTGTGGCTTGGAGCCGACATATGCAAATTAGCCGCCATCTTGGTTGTCAGTTAATTTGCATATACTCACTGATTAGCCAATGAAAAGGGTAGCGGTCGTACGCTAATTACCATGTTTCTCTTTTATTAGTGTAGATAGTCATATATCAAGCAACCTAGTTTATTTTTAATGGGCAAAAGCTCTGAATAGATTACTCACAATAGAAAGTGTATGAATAGTCAATAAACTCATGAATTAAAACAATATCATTAGTTGTTAGTCATTAGAAAAATGCAAATTAAAACCACAGATATACCACTATACATACACTAGAATGGCTAAAATTAAAAAGATTGCTAATCCCAAGTATTAGTGAGGATGTGGAAAAACTGGGACTCCCTTACATGCCTGGTGGGAGTATGAAATATTACAACCACTCTGGAGAAATGCTTGTCAGTTTCTCAAAAGTTAAATCTACACCTGCCTGATAACATAGGTATTCTATCCCTAAAAAATTAAGTGAGAAAAGTGAAAATATAAGTTCACAAAAAGACATATATAAATGTTTATATTAGCTTTTACTCTTAGTGGAAAACTGAAAACAACATAAGTATACATCAACAGGTAAAGGAATAAACAAGTGATGACATATTCATGCAATAGAATATTACTCCACAATAAAAATGAACAAACTACTGATACACACAAGGACATGGACCCTTCTCAAAAATATTATGCTGAATTAAAGAAATCAGATACAAAAGAGTATATACTGAATTATTTCACATATGAAACCAATAAAACAAGCAGAGCTAAAAAGGTGAATCACAGAAAGATCCATGATTGCTTGTTGGTAGATGAGTGAGTGAGGAATGGACTACACAGGTTATTGGACATGTTCTTATACTGATATTATTGGTGGTTACATAAATGTAATCATTTGTCAAAACTCATCAAATTGTGTACTTAAAATGGATGCATTTTATTGTATGTGAATTATACATCAGTAAAGATGATATAAAAAAGAGAAAATATAAATAGTCTAAAATGTGAACAGAAACTTAAAAAAAGAGACAGACAAATCTCCAATGGCTCATGTAAAAATGCTCAACTTCATTAGTCACCAGGGAAATACAAATGAAACTATAGTGACATATAATTTCATACCCATTATAAAGTTAAACATACACCTGCCTTGTCATCCATCAATTTTAATCCAAGGTCTAAACCCAAGATAAATGAAAACATATGTCCACCAAAAGATTTCTGCAAGAATATTTATAGCAACTTTACTTATAGGAGACCCAAACTGGAAATAAACCAAATACCAATCAATAGAATAGATAAACAAATGTGGGAAAATCCTGTAATGCGATAATACTCATCTCTAAAAAGAATTGAATTAGTGATGTACACAGCAACATGGAAAATTATAAACAAAGAGGGGTTGGAGAATATATACTGTATTATGCTATTTACAAAAGTTCATGAACAGCCAAATTATCCAAATTATTCTCTAGTGATAGAAATAGGAACAGTGGTTGCTATGGAGGGAAGATTGACTGGAAGGGATGTGATGAAACTTTCTGGGTAATAGAAATGTCTTATATCTTGATTAAAGTGGTAGGTTACACAGTGTATATATTTATCAAACTCATTGATATTAGGAACTTGAATTTAAGTTCCTAAGATCAGTTCAATTTCAAACCATGTAAATTTTATTTCAATTAATTAAAAAAAATCCACCATGTCAATTGAGTATCTATAGATTTTATCACCCTTTTCTTTCAACAATAATTTGGCTAATAAACATATAGTCTTGGATTAATATTCAAAACATATTTTATCTACTTTTCTTTGAAAAAATATTTTAAAAATCATCCCTTCAAAAGAAATTTGATTCTTTTAGCTAGTAGAACATTTAATCCATATTGCCAGCCATCATGCAATGAAATAAAATATTTGCTATTTTGTTTGGTAGTACTTGAAGATTTTTTTTACAATATACTGGTGAGAAAGAAGTGGAAAAGATCAAGATTATCTAAAATAAGTATCCCTTATTAGTTCAAAGGTAAGATTTGAGCCTGACTAGACAATAGAGAAAGAGCATACCTTCTGAGAGCCTCGCCTTGTAACATTTGTTCTTTGTCTTTCTGTTTTGGCTGTTATGGTGGGCTGCTGGTGGAAAGAGGAGCAAAATAGCTGAGAGCTCCCGGGTTCACATGCCCTCTTGCAGGAGTCCCTGTAGTATGCGAGGCTGCAGGAACAGGAACCCTAGCCTTTGTCGCCTGGATGTATCCTGGCAACCTGTCAACAAAAGGGACAGGACTGAGTTCTCTAGTAACAGATTGGAAAAATCCAAAACAAGAGGTGAAGAAACTCAGAAATAGAGAGCAAATGGCCTCAGCTTTCTTTGAAGTGGACTCCATGAACTTCACCAATGGAATGAGCATCGAACAAAGAGAGTCTGGTGAATTGAAGTCACAAGGATCGTCTTGGCGTGGAAACAACTTTTTTCTTTTCTAAGGAAGAAAAAGAAGCAAAAAAATACTAAATGTCTTATTGATCTTTTCTAGAGTCTTCAGAAAAGATCATCTATTTAGGAGAGCTGGGCCTCTTCTAAAAGAGGGAGATGGATATTCTCCATGACTCTCAATGGATGTCTGTGCTTTGGTCTAAAGTGTAAGAAAATAAAAGATGTAGAAGCTATGGTTAGTTTATTTTCTAATGTGCCCTAAGAGAGCAAACATTTTTTAAAAATAAGGTCAACTTTTAATTTTTTGAACCTCATATTTAAAAATACTCTGAGACATTACACTAATTGTGGTGAATGAAATACTCTGTAAGCATTAAAGCTCATAAAGTAAAAAACAGTCTATTTCCATGGCAAAAAGTCCACAATACTGTATATTTCTAAAAAGAGAAGCTACAAAACAGAATAAACAGTATGATATCATTAAATTCTCTCTCTCTCTCTCTCTCTCTCTCTGTGTGTGTGTGTGTGTGTGTGTGTGTGTGCGCGCGCGTGTGCGCACGTGTGCTCAAGTCTGTGTGTGTGATCTTAACTCAAAGAACATTCACCAAAATGTTAACAGTAGTAATTGATGGATGATGATATTAAAACATCTTATTGAATGTTTCTTAGAGTTAGGAATTGGGGAGGGGAAGAACCCTAATCTTGAGGATTCCAAAACTGTACCTCATCCCCAGATAAATGAATTGGGATACAGGTGATTCACAGGACTGTTAGCTGTTGAAGTGATTTCAGACCACACTCTAAAGTCCCTGTTGGATAATGAAGTTCCACAGCTTGACACACTATACTGCTCAAACTATGGATAGATATATCCTCTACAGAGCTTTACAGATACCTCAATTATACTATCACATAAAATAGTTCCAGTTTGAATCCCTCTTCTGAAACCTTTCATAATATGCCATATATAAATGCTGAGGTATGTCTACAATGACCTAATTGCTGCTGTAAGAGTGACTATCTGTTGAGAGGGGGCAAGAAAACTTAGTTTTATATTTGGCTTTTTACCAACTTGTGGGTCCCTGGCAATATATTTCTTACTTTATACAGTATGCTTTCTCAGCCCGATTGTGAGCTAAAAGAGATACTTCTCTAAACAAATTGCCTAATAAATAAACACTATCCCAAATGCACACACAGTATCCAGGCCAGCGGCTGGCTATTTGGGTCAGATGGCAGAACAGATAGGAACTGCTGGCCTAGAAGAGGACAACCCCGGGAAAACATGGAGAGGGCAGGTATTTCCAGGCTAAAATAGGTCAAAGAGTTCTTCATCTGGACTGCTCTGGGATGCCTGGGAAACAGCCCCTGGAGCAGTGGGCACGTGTGCTGGCTGGGTAGTAAAGGCGTCTTTGCAGGCTGGTGGGGTTGCAGGCTGCCAGCTGCCTTCCTCCAGTCACAGGAGCTGCTTCTGAAACTGGCTGCAGGGGAGCCTTTGTTTTCTCTGTAATTTTGGGCTCATTTGAAATTCATGGGTTTGTAGTTTCATCTTAAATTGAACACCCTGCTGTTCAAATTTATTTCATCCTGGCAAAACAGGCCTTCCTGGGTGCCTGCCCCTCTCTGTCTCTAACTGGTCTCTCTCTCTCTCCTCTCTCTCTCTCTCTCTCTCCACCTCCCTCCCTTTTTCTCTGCCTTTTAATAGGACCAACACTTTTAAGTGGCTTATTTTTTTTTTTGAAATCAAATTCCAAAGGCATCTTGGACATTAAATAGCTCTTACAACACAACCTTTTGATGATTTAAGTGTAAATGAAGCAGAAACATATGGATTTCATTTCCCATAAATCACACACAGTCCCTAAAAAAAAAAAAAATCAAGGGAGAATGTGCTCAGCACGATGTATTCTGTTTGGTTGAACCCAAAACGTCTGAAAAATACTTGGAGGCTGATGAATCCAAAATATTTACCCACCCCTATTTATAACATGGTGGGGGAAAGCCCTTGATTCTTGGTGACAGCCAAACTGCTCACATCTGCCCAGTGGTCAACCAGCAACCAGCAAGAGCTTCAAGATAACTGTGTTCCTTCTTCTGTTCCCACTCCAGACACTTCACTCAACCTCAGATCAAAGACGCTGAAGCCCTTACTTACACAGAGCTGGTCTGGTGTGGCATTGCTTGGGCTTCTCTCATCTAAAACAACTGCGAGTTGTTTCATGCTATTTGATGTCCGGTCATGTTTGTGTCACTGTGGGATGATGCCAGCCTCACCAATAATCCAGATCTGACCCCTTGTGACAACAGCCCCACCACAAGGAATTCTGGCTCATTTCCCCTTCGTAAAACCACAGCTGTTGTGCCTGCACACCCCCTGACTTCTTCATTAAAGGAATAAATCATGGTTTTTATGTAGCAGAAAAGAATGCTGCTCCCTGCCAGTATCACTGACGGTCCTGCTGTCTGTCTCTTCATTGATGCAAAGCCCAACTCTTACTCTGAAAACTACTGATAAGTTTATTTAAACTGGGCAGGGACTATGTGTGCAAGAATTTTTCTTTCTTATTTTTTTTTTAACAGCAGCAGCAGGAACTCAAACAGGATGTTTGTGAAGTTTGGGAAAATAGGTCCACTGGGCGTCTTGTTCCCTTCTACCCAGTTGTTTACTTGGCCTTAACACTTAGCTCAGACACAGAGAGTGCCAGCCACCTGACATCCCTTATCTCAAATCCTTGATCAACCCTACAAGGAGAAGCCTCAGTACCCTTATTTTATGGATGATAAAATTAGGAGTGGAGGTTTTCAATGACTTGCCCCAATTGCAAAGTTAAATCTGGGTTTGAAATGTATGCCTTTCTGGTGCCCAGTGACTCCCCTTCCACTGCCTCCAGTGACCCCTTGTTGTCAGACTGCCACACAGAACAGTCTGACCTCAAAGGAGACTCAATTGTTAAGATATGCCTTTGTCACAAGAAAAGTCAGACACAGACTGAGTTTAATATACTACATTGAACATTGCAAAATGTGTCCTGTGGAAGATTAGAAATAAAAGGAGAAGATAAACTTTAAATACAGACTTTTAAAACTCAAAAAAAAAAAAGTACATTTTTGATGTATCAGAGTCCTGACCAACACATCTTAAATCCCTGAGGACTTTTTTCAGGGGCATGTTTCTCAGCCTTTTTTTCATTATTGCTTCCCTTTTCAAATATATATATATATATATATATATATATATATAAAGGCTAATATACAAATCAAATAAATGGCAGAAA
>NW_005353663.1:1414913-1423009 GCF_000412655.1 Myotis brandtii
TAACCATGAACTTTTAATAACACAGATATATCTTATATTAGCTTATGTATTATGGCCCTTTGGTGGGCCACAAACCAATGTATTATCTAAAATTATGTCACCTCCAAAGCCAGTTTTTACTGCCTCTGTGGGAATGCAAGCCTAACAGATATACATCCAAAGAGCTGACAATGTTGGCCTCAGATAATCTTATGGTCAAGCTGACATACATAAAAAATGACCAAGAGGCCACAGAAACCATTCCTAAATTGTCAAAACAAAAAAGCACAGCATTAGTTTAAGAAGGGCAATAAGTGTATCATATTTTCTATGCACTCGAGTGGTTTTTATCATAAAAATGGAACTTTTGGAGCTGAAGTATACTTTAAAATAGCCTCTAGTCCAGCCAACTGTCTTCAAACAAAAAGATAGTACTGGCCTTTTTAAAATTGATGAGGCATCTAAGCAGAGGACATTGTTATTTGTTTATGTGCCACAGATTTAAACTCAAACTCCAAAAAAATTTTTTTCAAAACACTCTCTTGCTTTATCTTTGGTATAAATGCAAACATTGCAAGAGCAGATAGAAGGATTCCTTTCTTTTGATCCCCCTTCCTATGGACAGGGGATATTTCTTCAGTATTCCGTCTTACACTCTATGGATAAAAAAATATTTTGTCTATACTGTGCTATAAAACCTCCTGTTCCAAGGGCCTGAGATTTTAAGTATCTGTTGAGTCTAGATGACGCATCACACGTTCTGGCTTGCCAAACTGTCCATGCACAGCTCTCCACTCTGCTGTCCCACTTCTTGTTCAACACCCACTAAACTAAAGCAAGCACAGTACTTGTATGTAGTAGGTGCTCAGTAAATATTTGCCTACTAAGCTGGGTACATACTTTGTTAAAAGTGATAGTAATAGTGACCAGCCTGGTTGAAGATAACTAAAACTTAGAAGATGTGAAGGCCAGATTAATACTTAAAGTTTTCTACTAAATGTAATATAGACATTTTGAAATAATTCTGCCTTTCCGTTTAGAGAACTGGCAGAAGTCCAATGCCTTGTGGCATGTGAACAATAAATGTTTAATAAATACTTGGTCACTAGTTTATTACCCACAGGTTTCCAAAGCTGGTTTAAATTAAGTGGTTCATGACTGATAATAGTCTAATATTTACCTTTTCATGTGAATTTTATGAAAAGCATTTCAACTCTTAATTGAAAACAGTAAGTTATAAGGAATTCCCTCTTAGTCTCATTTTTTCCGTAAGTCTCACAGGGAGGGATGTTTCTTCTCTGGTATTTTGTTTCCTGGTTCGTCCCTCCTCCCTGGCACCTTTAATTGCTGCTATGCTACTGGCTTCTTCCCCTCAATCCTCATTCAGTCTCAGGTGTCCTGTCTTAAAAACTTAATCTGCATTTGCTCTGGGCACCCACCCTCTTCTTGGTAAAGAGTGGTCTGTCACTGCCTCCATCCCCCTCACAGCTTCCCTCGTTTGTTCAAGCCTCTCTAGCCTATCATCTGGATTCTATTCTTTTCTCTCACTTGAAGCATCTTCTAAGAACATCATTAGTGTCATTTCAATCAACTCATACAAGAGTTTTTCCAGTTTCCATTACCCACAATAATTTTGATGGATTTTATACTGTCAACCTCACACCTACTAGAAATCCTCTCCTCTCTTAAATACCCATTGAATAGAAAGTACAAATTCTTCACACTGACTTCAAGACCTGATGAATAGAGAAATATAATCTATCCAAGAAGTAAAGCATTCAAACCCACAGTCCCAGCCTGCAGTTCCTTGTGTAGAGGCTATTGGTCACCACCCTGAGGGAGTGGGGAGAGAGATGGCCCTGGTTAGCAAGCAGCCCTGTATTCTGAGACCTAGAAAGGAAGAAGAGAGGTTACTCTAGTCTTGTGCCAGGCAATCTGCTATTGAGTTCTCTCTTTGCTATTGTAGGATGAAGTTTTCTGTCTCTCTTTCCTTCTCTGCAAGAAGCCTCGGGCTGATTTTTGTGGATGCTATTTCCCCGTCATCCCAGGGAGCTGTGAAATGAAGCTAGACGGAGTACACATGGTAAGGGAAACCAGCAGAAGACAAGATTTTCCAGACACCCACCCTAGTCTGACTCTGTTTGAACCAAAATGAAACTTGATAGGAAAATCGCCCTCTGAATCAGTAATTCTCAACCAGAGATGATTGCTCCCTGTCTAGAGTTATTTCTGGTTGTCACATATGAGGTGGAGGGAATGTTACTGTCATCTAGAGGGTGGGAATAGAGGCCTGGGATGCTGCTGAACTTCCTACAATGCACAACCCAGCCCTGCACAGCAAAGAATTATCTTGTTGAAATGTCAATAGTGCCAAGGCTGAGTCTGATGCTCTGGATTCTCCATGTGTTCAGATGAGAAGGCTTTCTTTCTAGAATAGGCTGTGTCCACTGGCTCTTTCCAGACTCATGATGCATAACTAAGGGGTTGCATTACAAATGAAGCAGCAGGCCCAGAGTCTAAATAGCTTAGTCATCCTTCTGTAGCCAATAAGAGAGGACACCTTTGAAATGTGAACGCAGGCCTGGCCTGCCTGACTTCAGAGCTTACGTTCTTTTCCACATCACCTGCCCTGAGCAGGGAGGCGGCAGACACTCAGTTGTATGTGACTAAGGCTGAAATCACTCTGGTAATGCAAAAGACAGATAGAGAAAGTGTAAGGACAGAGAATTAAACCATCTTCCCCTGTGAAGGCTGTAATGGAATTAGAGTGGGTAGGAATAAAGCTAGGAGCTGTCTGAAGTGTGGGCCAGTACATACTCTGGGTATGAGGACAGAGCCCAGTTACGAGAAAATACTAAGACAAGGTCAGCTCAGCTGCTCAAGGGCAGCCACACCAAAGTTTGCTCCTAGATAAAGCAAAGACAGGCAGAGACTCCTGTGAAGTGATAATCCCAGTCAGGCGAGCACGGTCTTGTTTGGGCCTTGTTTGTTATAGTCCCTGGGCCTTTAGCCACCCTGCTCTCCTGTTACCCACAGGAACTTCCACCCCAAGCAACTTTCCCCTTCCCGCCTTATGTCCCTAATGTTCTTTCTCAGAACAGCCACTCAATACACAGCCATTGAATTTTGAACTTTTTGACTAGGAAGATACTGATTTTGGTTCCTATTGTTATTATTCACAATACATTATGTCTCTATCAGACTCAGAATGAAAAATGTTGTTTTCTATAATTTTGGAGTTCCTACTTTAAAAACTATTAGCTATGCCCTGGTCGGTGTGGCTGAATGATTAGATCATCGGCCAGGGAGGGAGAGAGAGCTATTTCTGAAGTCTATATTCTATTCCACTTCATTTTAGAAAAGAGGCGTCTAACATCCAGAGGGAGTAAAATATCCATCCAGTTTAATGGAGAGCCAAGACAAATATGGTCCTTCTCACTCTCTTGATATTACATTTATTTTCTTGAATGGAATCTACACTAATAAAAGAGAAACGCAAATTTGTGTCACTCCGCTACTCCCACCAGACAATCGGATGAGTATGCAAATTAACCCAACAAAGATGGTGGTTAATTTGCATATGCAGGCGCTGAGTGAAGACTGAAGACTGAAGACTGGGTCCCGGGTGCCAGAGGAAAACCGGTGCCGGCAGCCAGGGGAAGGAAGGCCTATTGCTCGAATCTTCGTGCAACAGGCTTCTAGTATATATATAAATGAAAACAGGGCATACATGAAAAGATAAATTCTTTTCCCACCCCTGACTCACTAGGTTCCCACTCTAGGACCTACCCCCTCAGTAACCTCTGTTACCAACTTCTTATGCATCCTTCCCGGAGATCTGTGCATTTACAGATGTAAACTATGTGTGAGCATCACCTTCTGACCTGCAGGCTGTTGCACTTCCCGTTCCTCTCCGCGACAACTGTGGCTTCTATTGCTCAAGATGAGCCATGACAAAACAGATGACACATTCATGCTGCTGAAGGGAAACTCGGTGACTCAGACACAAATTGTTCCATACACCTTTCATCCTCATTACCAGGTAACTCTGCCAAGGTCAAGTGGTGACATTCTGATTTACCACTGAGCAGACTGGACACAATTCACATTTGACGAGAATCTGAAATTCAAATACCAAAAAGAGAAAAAAATATTTTCTTAAGGCCTCCGGTTTCGTAATTGAACTTGCTTTTTTGCTTTGTTGAAAACATTATTTTCCTCTTAGTTCAATGAACACCATCTACCTGAAAGAATAAAAACAGGACTCTTCCTCAAGTCCCTAATTAACCACCAAACCTTTATATTCAAGATCCAGTTTTACTACATTCCTGAAATCTCCATTTAGCATCTCAGAGAACAAGGACCAAGGAGCCTCACTGTTTTGAGTAGCCAGATTAGGTTGAGCCAAATCCAGGCTTCAGGTATGAAATGCAAATTTGGCTAACTGTGGCTCTGCCATTTACAAGAACCTGCATTCAAATAAATCAGAGATACATTTCTCCTGGCTATAGAGAGCTTTTTAAATAGTGACTTCAGCCCTCCTAAGGTTTTTGTCCGGGTTGCCTGAAAGTGGACAATTTTCACAAGTTTGCTTTGGCACCTGTGGCATGAATTTTTATTGAAAGTCACAGTTGTTTTAGTGGGCACCACCGTCTGCCAGCAGATCTCTGTAGGGGCCTCCCAGCCAACTTCATGAGAGCTATGTGCACCTAAAACATGCCAAGCTCTGTAAGGCATGACCTGTCCTCCAATTCTTTGCTCCCCTGCACACGGCCACTGACTCATTTGCACTTTTGATCAGAAAGCACACTATTGAGTGTTTCTGCAGCATTTCTGAAATCAAACAGCCATTTCCCTATAGAAGACTCCTCTGCTTCTTCCCTGCAAAGATTCCTTTTTCTCAAAAGTTATACTAATTTATTCTGTCAAATCAAACAAGCGAGGCAACACAAGAGAGATAGGTTCATTGGGAACATAGATTTTCCATGGAATTAAACAAAATAAAGATTTGGTTGGGAAGAGGTGGGAATGTAGTTTAAAACTCATTCTCAAAATGCCCTTTAAATAAACTGTGGGAAAGATGACTGATTTAGGAGGTTTCAAATAAATCTGCAGGGGTATTTTGAGACCAGAGGTATGTCATGTCCAGGTATTTGATGATGGCAAAAAAAAACAACAACAACAACAAAAATCTGTTATAATAATGGAGAAAATAAAATGCAGTAAGCATTGCTAAGAGAGTCTCTTGAAATAGTCGGTAGGCCACTGAGGAAGTAGGCCCTATGCACTTCGTGGAACTATTGTTAAGTTGCTAAATTCAGCCCAAAGCAGAACAACAAACATTCTGGATCCATGATTGCTACGTGGACTTTATTTCCTACTCATCATGATGACCAGACCATCTGCATACTTTACATTGAAAGGAACCAATTTTGACAACTAGCATCCTCCATTTACATAACAGACCTAACCAATCCCAACTGACCTAGTTAGCATCCTCCATTTACACAGAGGTTGGAGGACATAAATGAGAATATCTTCTATGACTTTGCCCTTTATTAACCCTGCCTTTCTTTGTTTCCTTTGCAAAACAATTTAGATTGCTACTTGAATCTGTGCTCCACATTGCAATCCCTCCTTTGCTCAAAGAAACCTTTTTATTCTTTATAACAGCCTAAACTTTTGTTGTTGTTAAGTTATTTTTATGTTTCCACACATAAATCATCACATAATCACCAGGAAGTTAAACCAAAATTGGTTTAAATTCAATTTTACAAGGTCTTTGCCTCAAGAATGAGAATTCCCCCTTTTTTCCTTTAATTTATTATTTTTTTCTGTATGCTATTTTATCATTGTGTTTTGTTACTTTGTATGATTGGCAAGCTCATTAGAATTTTACTTTATAGAACACTTAAGAAGACTTAGCTTATTAATGGCTCAACCTTGAAACAACACAATTCTCATTTAAAAATCAGGCTAAAGGCTGTACAACTCCCCCCCCCCCCCCAAGCAGACTGGGGACCCTGATTCTCTGAGCAAGAGGCAGCACTGAGCACCAGTGATTTGACTCTTGGTGTGCACATGTGGGAACTCTGTTTCTCAAAATGAGCACATGGGATCCCTGATTCTCAGTGCACTCACACTTAGCGCCTGTGACTCCAATTCTCAGCACACGCCCACACAGGGACCCTGATTCAAGGCGCGAGGCCACACCAAGTGACAGAGACTCCAACACTCGATTCTCAGCACGTGCACACAGGGTCTCTGACTCCTGGTGCGAGCTAGGGGACTCCAATTTTTGGCGTACGCCCACAGGGACTTTTTTTTTTTTAGTGTGGTGCATGCAGGGTCCCTGATTCTAGGTGCGCGCACGAGGCTGCACTGAGCGCTGGTGACTGATTCTCTGCATGCGTGGCTCCCACTGACCCACAGCAGCAACACATCTCGGTGTCAGAGATCTTCAGTGACACTTGGGTGATGCAACACTCCCACTGCACATGGCTCAGGCCCCTGCAACTCAGCGTTTGAACCTTCTGGTGACAGTTAGAATGGGGAGATAATGAAACAATCCTCAGAGGAAAGAAAAAGAGAAATCACCAAGAATGGAAATAAGTGAAACTGAGTCATGCAATATGACAGAAAAAGAATTCAGAGTAATGGTCATACAGTTCATAAACCAGATGGACGAGAAAATCAACAACCTATGCAAAAATCAGGAAGAAATCAAAAGTGACATAGCTACAATAAAAAATGCTATGGAAGGTTTCAACAGTAGACTAGAAGAAGCAGAGAACTGAATTAGTGAGTTAGAAGATAAAGTAGAGAAACAAGCCCAATCTGAACACCAACTGGAGAAAAAAATTAAAAAACAGGAGGAGAGCCTAAGGGAGCTCAGAGACAACACGAAATAACATACGTATAATAGGGGTGCCAGAAGGACAAGAAGAGCAGCAAGGATTAGAGAATCTATTTGAAGAAATAATGACAGAAAACTTCCCTGATATGGGGAAGAAAAAAGTCACACAAGTACAGAGAGTTCCAAGCAAGATGAATTCCAAACGACCCACACCAAGACACGTCATAATAACGATGGCAAATAGAGACAACACGAAATAACATACGTATAATAGGGGTGCCAGAAGGACAAGAAGAGCAGCAAGGATTAGAGAATCTATTTGAAGAAATAATGACAGAAAACTTCCCTGATATGGGGAAGAAAAAAGTCACACAAGTACAGAGAGTTCCAAGCAAGATGAATTCCAAACGACCCACACCAAGACACGTCATAATAACGATGGCAAATGTACAAGACAAAGAGAGAATCTTAAAGGCTGTAAGAGAGAGACAGAGTTACCTACAAAGGATCCCCCATCAGATTATCAAATGATTTCTGAACAGAAACACTCCAAGTTAGAAGGTAATGGAATGAAGTATACAAAGTGATACAAAGCAAAGGACTGAATCCAAGAATACTCTAGCTAGCAAGGCTATCAATCAAAATTGAAGGAGATATCAGGAGCTTCGCAGACAAAAAAATGCTAAGGGAGTTTATCAATACCAAGTCAGGGATGCAAGAAATGTTAAAGGGAATGCTGTGAAAAAAAAGGGAGGAAGGAACACAGGCATAAAATACAGAAATGGTTACAAACAAGTACCTATCAATAATAACATTAAATGGCCCTAACCGGTTTGGCTCAGTGGATAGAGTGTCGGCCCGCGGACTGAAGGGTCCCAGGTTCGATTCCGGTCAAGGGCATGTACCTTGCTTTCGGGCACATCCCCAGTAGGGGGTGTGCAGGAGGCAGCTGATCGATGTTTCTCTCTCATTGATGTTTCTAACTCTCTATCCTCTCCCTTCCTCTCTGTAAAATATCAATAAAATATGTTTAAAAAATAATGATAATAACATTAAATGTAAATGGATTAAATGCTCCAATCAAAAGACATCGAGTGACTAAATGGATAAGAAAACATGACCCATATATATGCTGTCTACAGGAGACCCACCTCAGAACAAGGGATTCACACAGACTGAAAGTGAAGAGATGGAAAAATATCTATCAGGCAAATGGAAATGAAAAAAAAAATTGGGGTAGCAATACTTATATCTGACAAAA
>NW_005353663.1:1441026-1445628 GCF_000412655.1 Myotis brandtii
AGGGCGTCCCCCCCCCCCCCCCCCCCCCAAGCAGACTGGGGACCCTGATTCTCTGAGCAAGAGGCAGCACTGAGCACCAGTGATTTGACTCTTGGTGTGCACATGTGGGAACTCTGTTTCTCAAAATGAGCACATGGGATCCCTGATTCTCAGTGCACTCACACTTAGCGCCTGTGACTCCAATTCTCAGCACACGCCCACACAGGGACCCTGATTCAAGGCGCGAGGCCACACCAAGTGACAGAGACTCCAACACTCGATTCTCAGCACGTGCACACAGGGTCTCTGACTCCTGGTGCGAGCTAGGGGACTCCAATTTTTGGCGTACGCCCACAGGGACTTTTTTTTTTTTAGTGTGGTGCATGCAGGGTCCCTGATTCTAGGTGCGCGCACGAGGCTGCACTGAGCGCTGGTGACTGATTCTCTGCATGCGTGGCTCCCACCGACCCACAGCAGCAACACATCTCGGTGTCAGAGATCTTCAGTGACACTTGGGTGATGCAACACTCCCACTGCACATGGCTCAGGCCCCTGCAACTCAGCGTTTGAACCTTCTGGTGACAGTTAGAATGGGGAGATAATGAAACAATCCTCAGAGGAAAGAAAAAGAGAAATCACCAAGAATGGAAATAAGTGAAACTGAGTCATGCAATATGACAGAAAAAGAATTCAGAGTAATGGTCATACAGTTCATAAACCAGATGGACGAGAAAATCAACAACCTATGCAAAAATCAGGAAGAAATCAAAAGTGACATAGCTACAATAAAAAATGCTATGGAAGGTTTCAACAGTAGACTAGAAGAAGCAGAGAACTGAATTAGTGAGTTAGAAGATAAAGTAGAGAAACAAGCCCAATCTGAACACCAACTGGAGAAAAAAATTAAAAAACAGGAGGAGAGCCTAAGGGAGCTCAGAGACAACACGAAATAACATACGTATAATAGGGGTGCCAGAAGGACAAGAAGAGCAGCAAGGATTAGAGAATCTATTTGAAGAAATAATGACAGAAAACTTCCCTGATATGGGGAAGAAAAAAGTCACACAAGTACAGAGAGTTCCAAGCAAGATGAATTCCAAACGACCCACACCAAGACACGTCATAATAACGATGGCAAATGTACAAGACAAAGAGAGAATCTTAAAGGCTGTAAGAGAGAGACAGAGTTACCTACAAAGGATCCCCCATCAGATTATCAAATGATTTCTGAACAGAAACACTCCAAGTTAGAAGGTAATGGAATGAAGTATACAAAGTGATACAAAGCAAAGGACTGAATCCAAGAATACTCTAGCTAGCAAGGCTATCAATCAAAATTGAAGGAGATATCAGGAGCTTCGCAGACAAAAAAATGCTAAGGGAGTTTATCACTACCAAGCTAGCAATGCAAGAAATGCTAAAGGGACTGCTGTAAAAAGAAGAAATAGAAAGGGAGGAAGGAACACAGGCATAAAGCACAGAAATGGCTATGAACAAGTACCTATCAATAATAACATTAAATGGCCCTAACCGGTTTGGCTCAGTGGATAGAGTGTCGGCCCTCGGACTGAAGGGTCCCAGGTTCGATTCCGGTCAAGGGCATGTACCTTGCTTGCGGGCACATCCCCAGTAGGGGGTGTGCAGGAGGCAGCTGATCGATGTTTCTCTCTCATTGATGTTTCTAACTCTCTATCCTCTCCCTTCCTCTCTGTAAAATATCAATAAAATATGTTTAAAAAATAATGATAATAACATTAAATGTAAATGGATTAAATGCTCCAATCAAAAGACATCGAGTGACTAAATGGATAAGAAAACATGACCCATATATATGCTGTCTACAGGAGATCCACCTCAGAACAAGGGATTCACACAGACTGAAAGTGAAGAGATGGAAAAATATCTATCAGGCAAATGGAAATGAAAAAAAAAACACAAAAAACGCTGAGGTAGCAATACTTATATCTGACAAAATAGACCTCAAAGTGAAGACCATAACAAGAGACAAGGAACACCACTTCGTAATTCTAAAGGGATCGATACAACAAGAGGCTATAACTCTGGTAAACATATATGCACCCAATGCAGGAGCACCCAAATACATAAAAAAAAAAGGAAAAGAAAGCTGGGGTAGCAATACTTATATCGGACAAAATACATCTCAAAGTGAAGGCCATAACCAGAGATAAGGAAGGCCACTTCATAATACTAAAGGGATCAATACAACAAGAAGATATAACCCTGGTAAACATATATGCACCCAATGCAGGAGCACCCAAATTCATAAAAAAACTCCTGGAAGATATCAAAGGAGAGATCGACAACAATACAATCATAGTAGGGGACTTTAATACACCACTGACACCACTGGATAAGCCCGCTAGACAAACAATCAGCAAAGAAACAGCAATCCTAAATGACTCACTAGATCAGATGGACTTAATTGACATCTTCAGAACACTTCACCCCAAAGCCATGGAATATACATTCCTCTCAGGTGCTCATGGGACATATTCAAAAATAGACCACATATTGGGTCACAAGCAAAGTCTCCACAAATTCAAGAAGATTGAAATCATAAAAAGCTTCTTCTCAGACCACGATGGCATAATGTTAGAAATAAACTACAATAAAAACAACCCAAAATACTCAAACACTTGGAAGCTGAATAGCATGTTATTAAATATTGATTGGGTTACCAATGAGATCAAAGAAGAAATTAAAAACATCCTGGAAACTAATGACAATGAAAACACAACAATCCAAAACCTTTGGGACACAATGAAAGCAGTCCTGAGAGGGAAGTTTATAGCTCTACAGGCCTACCTCAACAAACAAGAAAAAATGGTAGTAAATCATCTAAATCTACAGCTCAAAGAATTAGAAAGAGAGCAACAAGAAAAGCCCAGAGTGAGCAGAAGGAAGGAGATAATAAAGATTAGAGCAGAAATAAATGACATAGAGACCAAAAAAACAATACAGAAAATCAATGAAACCAAGAGCTGGTTCTTTGAAAGGATAAACAAGATTGATGAACCTCTAGCCAGGCTCACCAAGAAGCAAAGAGAGAGGACCCAAATAAACAAAATCAGAAATGAAAGAGGTGAAATAACAACAGACCCCACAGAAATATGAAGAATTGTAAAAAAAAAAAAAATACTATGAGCAACTCTATTCCAACAAACTGGTCAACCTAGAAGAAATGGACATATTCCTAGAAAAATACAACCTTCCAAAACTCAACCAGGAGGAATAAATAAATCTGAATAGGCTGATATCTATGGAAGAAATTGAAGCAGTAATTAAAAACTTCCAACAAACAAAAGCCCTGGACCAGACGGTTCACAGGCAGACTTTTATCAAACATTCAAAGAAGAAATAAAACCTATCTTCCTCAGACTATTCCAAAAAATTCAAGAGGAAGGTCTTTCTACAAAGCCAGCATCACCCTAATCTCAAAACCAGATAAAGACACCACACAAAAAAAGAGAACTACAGGCCAATATCCCTCATGAACATAGACGCCAAAATTCTCAACAAAATTCTAGCAACTCAAATCCAGCATTACATTAGAAAGATCATACACCATGACCAAGTGGGATTTATTCCGGGAATGCAAGGATGGTACAATATCTGCAAATTAATTAATATGATACATCACATAAACAAACTCAGAGATAAAAACCATATAATCATACCATTGATGCAGAAAAGGCATTTGAAAAACCTAACACCCTTTCTTGATAAAAAACTCTCAGCAAGGTGGGAATAGAAGAATCATACCTCAACATAATAAAAGCCCTATATGACAAACCCACAGCCAACTTCATACTCAATGGGCAAAAACTAAAACCATTTCCCCTAGGAACAGGAACAAGACAGGGATGCCCACTCTCACCACTCCTGTTCGACATAGTACTGGAAGTACTAGCCATTGCAATCAGACAAGAAGAAATAAAAGGCATCTAAATTGGAAAAGAAGAAGTAAAACCGTCCTTATTTGCAGATGACATGATACTGTACATAGAAAACCCCAAAGACTCCATCAAAAAAACTACTAGACTTAATAAATGAATTTGGCAATGTAGCAGGATACAAAATTAACACCCAGAAGTCTATGGCTTTTCTATACACCAATAATGAACTCACAGAAAGAGAAACTAAAAAAGCAATCTCATTTACCATTGCAACAAAAAATTAAGATACCTAGGAATAAACTTAACCAAGGAGATAAAGGAGCTGTACTCAGAAAATTTCAGGACGCTGAAAAAAGAGATAGAAGAAGACATGAACAAATGGAAGAATATACCATGTTCATGGATTGGTAGAATCAACATCATTAAAATGTCCATACTACCCAAAGCAATTTATAAATTTAATGCAATCCCCATTAAAATACCAATGGCATACTTCAAAGACCTAGAACAAACTCTCCAAAATTCATCTGGAAAAAAAAGACCCCAAATAGCTGCAGCAATCCTGAGAAAGAAGAACAAAGTTGGAGGGATCACAATACCAGATATCAAGCTACACTACAAAGCCACTGTTCTGAAAACTGCCTGGTACTGGCACAAGAACAGACATATAGACCAGTGGAACAGAACAGAGAACCCAGAAATCGAC
>NW_005353663.1:1446790-1462393 GCF_000412655.1 Myotis brandtii
TGTCAGGGGTTAGGGGAGGCCAGGGGAAGATCAATGGGGGGGAAAAGGAGACATATGTACTACTATTTGTAATTCTTTAAATAATAAAATAAAATTTTAAAAAATAAAATAAATAAAATAAAAATCAGGCTAAAATCTCCCAATGCTAGTTATTTCATATTTATAAACAACTTTCTTAGTTAATTTTCATTAAAGCCAGAAAATTAATGCATAGCAGAAAAAAAGATATATATAAAATAGATTTTATTGGTGCTCTAGTGAAAAAATATTTTCATAACAACTGAAAAGAAACCCGTTATTTTACAATTTTCACCTTCCTTTCAATTATACTAGCTTTAATGTTTTTCCTTTGACTTTTCCTGGGTTAGACAGAGCTCTTAAACCTCAAGATTGTAAAAAACAAGAAACCTTTCCAAAATCACGTGGGTAAAGTTTCAACCTGCTGTTAAAAATACCACTGGTGGGGCCAGTGCCTCATTCTCTGGGCAGGTTCCAAAGGGTCCATGAACTTAATGCCACCCCAGCAACACTGCACTGCAGGGAGTGTGGAGCTCTGCACACTCTGTCTCCGGAGAAATACGGGGGCACATCCTGGGAGCTGTCCCACCAATAGCCATTCTCTACCTCATTTGCCCTTTCTTGTTTCCCACTAAAGAGGCTAAAAAGAAAGGAATATTAATTTCCAATCTTTCCTTCCAGCAAGGATAGGTGTGTTATCAAGCCCTGGCTAAAAAGATATAAGAAAAAGTCAGAGCGGTGCTTCTCAAAGGTTACTGTGCATTCAAATCACCCAGGATCTTGTTAAAATGCAGAATCTGGATCATTCATCAGGGTGGGGCTTGAACTATTATTTTTAATGAGTTCCCAGGTGATGAACTGTGTGATCTGAGGACCACAATTTTAGTACCAAGTTATTAAAGGTCATCTGGCAAGGACTTTCCTCCTTGATTTGGACTGAGATGTGCAGGAGAAAAGCTGCTTTCTGTCCTTTCCTCCAGCTCCCGGCTTTAGAATAGGATTGAAGAAGGATGCGAGTGTGGGCTGATCAGCCATCTTCTGTGTAGGAGGGGTGGAAGCCAACATGCTGAGAATAGCAAAGTAGAAAAATGTCCAGGTATTTGATGATGTCATTATGCTACTGAAGTTAACTAATCTTGGGACCTCCTACCTGCAGGCTTTTTATTTTAATGGGATAATAAATATCATTATGGCTTAAACCACTATTTGTCATGTTTCCTATTGCATGCAACCAAACAATTCTTATTTATTGCCTGAACTAAGCTGATCCATTCAGGACTGGGCTTATAACCAATCAGCCTAGAGGCAAATGCCATGTCTACAGCCCATGGCCTATAGAATCACTGGGCCTGGATGATGGTAATCCTATGGTTGTGAATCTTCTATGAGCAGTGGGCATTCAGTCATGTTGCTGGGAGAGAAACTTATTCTTAGGATGGTAGCAATTTGGTTTTTAATGACTGGCATAGAAGTGGGGAATAGAAGAATGGAGAGTTTCATTATTCTAATGATCCTATTCTGAGGAATGAGAGAATAATTGTTTCCCATGATTGGGGTTATAGGGTGAAGTTAGCTGTTGAAACTCATTGGTGACATTCAAAAGCATTTTCTGATGTTTGATACTAAGGGTATGGATTACAGAATTAGAGTAAATTAACTAATGTGTATTATTTTGGAAAAATCTCACACTTGCTTCTCCTAGTAGTGAATAAACAATGAGTGGTGTAACTTTGTCAACATGCATTTTTAATTTTTTTGCTTTACCTTGAGTATCTTTTATTACAAAAAGAACTCTGATCTTCTCAGTTTTGCCTAAATATTTGGTAGCTTTCTTTTTATGGTCTCAATTTTCTCATTGTATCAATCAGTTAGGTTATAATCTTATCTACTGTAAAAAACATAATAATAACAGTAAGTTAAATTAGATAGAAATTTATTTATGTCTCATTTAATAGTCTGAGTGAAAACAGTCAAAGACTAAGAAGCAGTTTCATGGTCTCAGGGACTCAAGCTTCTTGTATCTTTGTTGCCCCACCATTATGGAGCTGCTGACTCATGGTTTAAGGTAGCTGATCAAGTTCCCACAATATATCTCTGATCTAACCAGCTAGAAGGGAAAAGTAAGAAATGGAAGAGATGTCTCTCCCATTCAGAACCATCAAAGCCTTTAGGGAACAAGTGCCCAGATAAAACTCATATTTTATTACTAAATAAAGAAGTAAAAAATGCATTTGGGGGGACAAAGGGTCTCTGGCACACTCATTCATCAGATGGCTTAGAGCGATTGTAGATATACTTGAACAACAGTGGTATTTTTTTTTAAATAGCCTCAAATATTGCCCTTTAGAAACAACTGCAGGTGCTTAATTGACAGTATGATTTTCTAATGAATGTACCCTTGAAAAGAAATTCTACAGTGGCTCTACATTGTAATTATCCTCTTTTCCTCTATGTCACTCAATTCAATTCTCTTTAGTTCACTATCTTCTTAGATGGATCCATGACATTCTTGCCAATACAATCAAAGGAACTCCACAAGCTCCCAAAGTATTTGTAGGTGAATACCCAGCGTGGGCCTAACCAACAATCACCCTAGTATACTGACAAGTCTGAAGAATGGATAAGTCTCCATCAAGTCCATCAAGTCTCTGTATGCAAAAGGGCTTGAGGCAACTCCTAGCAGTGAAATATTCTGAAGGGAAGAAGGAATGTTTTAGATACATTGATTTATTTGGACAAAGGGTAAGGATGGTTCTAAGACTACCTCCATTTCTGTGTGTTTCTCTAGTCTAGCCACCATGATCTCATATTTTTACTTAGAGACAAAGAGTATTGTAATGAAACAAAAATGAATAAAAACTAATATAAATGAGATGTTTGAGAGTCCATGGCATTGGTATATTGATGGTAGAAGCTTCCATAGTAATATGAGGGGGCATTTGTATTAACTGCAATAGTCAGAGTTTTGGTTTCGGTGCCATTGCCCTTGGCATGTGGCATTGTATTTTGGCTCAGCAATTGCAGTATTGTAGCAGGGACACCTCTGATGTCACTCTTGAAAGAACTGCTACTTTATTCATTACCACTGCCATAATAATTTGAAGAAAAAGAGATCACAAATGGCACACTGCAGTCACATGCTTAGGCTGTGGAGCACAGCAAGAGTTTCCTGACTACTATAAGGACTACTTCAGAAAACTTTCTGGGTTTCTGGCTTTTACACAGAGTAGACAGAGTGTAGCCAGAGAAATATTAATTTGAAATTGTCCATTTTCCTTCTTGCTATGATTATTATGAAAATTTATTCTTCATTCAATACTTCTCACAATTCTATATTTCCTAATGATTATTTAATGGATATCATTCAAAGGAAGCCCATATGTCCTCATCTTTTGCTGGTTAATGCCCACATCACTTTCATTCCCATTCCATTAGCCAAAGCAAGACAAAACTGTAAGGAGGTAGGGAATGAAAATGATTACCATATGCTCAGAAGGAGGACAATCAGAATGTTTATGATAGCCAAATGACTGTCATTGTATGTAAACAGTGAAGTGCAAATGACATATGATAGAACTGGAAATCTTAGTTATGATGATTGCTATCACCAAACAAATGAAATTACTCCACCTAATTTTGATGCCAACAACTGCATTAATCACTACCCTCCCCATCTAATGCAACTCTGCATGGCTCCTAAGATATGGGGTATGCATGCATGGCCTAATAATCAAAGAGTAGAAGAAAAACATGATTCTTTTGGTCTACATTACATTGAAAAATCATCCATGCAACAACAACAAAAAGTCCCACATTCATATTTAAATTAAGTTTCATATCAAAGATATATTCTACTTTGCTCTAGAGCGGCTACTGTGGACAGGGCCAGGACTAGGAAAATATGTGAACAGAACATGACTTGGAGTCATTTCATCATCTTTTGGGGGTAATACCATCTTTCCACTCTCCATCACTGCTCTCCAAGTCTTCCACAAGTCCAATGCCCACATCAAAGTTTTCACTTTTTTGGGGATTGTTTCTATCTCTAAATTCACATTCAAAATTTAACTGTATTATGATCCATCCTTTGCTAACCAATATGAAAAAATAACTTTTTATAGTGTTCATGGCTGAAAGCAATCGAATATGTAATCCTTTCCACTAATAAATTTACAAATTAACAAGGAATTTCAATATTTTATGCCAAAACAGAGAAAAATAGGAATTTCAGTCTTCAGGAAAAGAATTATGGGAGATCTCTTTGAACAGAGCTTCCTTTAGGGGTTTCCCTTAAATCACTCCATAAACCTTAAAATGATAGTTATAAACATAACGAATAACTTTTTATTCTCCTGCTATTAAAATAGCCTAAATGATACCATCTGATGCTGGCAAGGATGCAGTTTGACTGGTCCTTCACTACACTGCCTTGTATTAGATTAGGAATACTTTTGTTGGAAAGAAAACCTTGGATTATCAACTCAATAGATAAATCAAGGCTTAAATCTTAACTGTTGATGAATGTTAAACAAAATGCAAAAGAAATATTCAAATATTCCTACACATGACCCCCTCTCCAGGCACACTACTTCTTTTAGTGCTTTGTCCACCACATGTGCTCCCTTGCTTCATGGTTTTTCATATGCCCTTAGCAGTGTCTTTAGTACCCTTACCCTCTTTTCCTATCCCACCTACTTGTTTGTTATTTCCTTATTTGTTAGGCATTACTTAACTGTTAATTCCTCTAGGAAGTCCTATAAGGTTCTAGAATTAGGGGGTTGAGCCCCACTTATGTGTTTTCATAGGACATCAATTTCCCCATTCGAAGTACTGGTCACTCTTGTAGCCTGGTCTGCATCACCCATAATAAGAAAAGCTTCATCAAGAGAGGGATGGTGCCTCCCTTGGTCATTGTTGTCTTCTTAGTATATCATGAATAGCACTTGACATAGTGCTCACAAAGGATATTTTGAGTAAATTAAGTAATATCCTTAATATTATAGAAAATTGTCTCTTCCTAACATATTAATTGATTGTTCCCTTGCTTGATGTTGGGTTAAAATTTAACTATCCTAGCAAAGCATATAATAAATAAATATGGACAGTATATTGCATTAGACTTAGATGAGGTGCATTAATAGATTACCCATAAATAGATAAATAATCCCACTACTAGGTTAAACAAAATATGTAAAAAACTATAAGCACAAAGATGCTTCCTAGAAGTATTGTTTATCAAACTTAACTTAAATATCAGAAGTATTCCAAATATTAATCAATGGGGGTTATTTAAATAAATTATGGTGTGACACCTGAATAGAATAATATGTAGCCATTAAAATGATGTTATAAAAAAGGAGGGTTGAAGAGACTATGTCACACATGAGAAAACCTTATAATAAAATGTTAATTGATTGCAAAGCAAGACACTAAACTGTATAGACATCATTATACTAACCATGTGAAAACATGCATCTTAAAATAAATAAATTAATGATTGCATTAGAGTGGTGGATTGTGGGTTATTTTTGCCTTTAGTCCATATTTTAATTATTGTAATTATGTTACTTTTTTTAAAAACTAAACTATGTTATAAAGATATTTGTGATTTTAAAAGCCAAATATTATACATTATGGGTGACAAAATAAAAGTCTGATTTACCATTATGATTGAAAGTTTAAAAGATAAAATGCTAAGACTGGAAACTACTAGTGACTAGACAAAAGTAGAGATGTTGTTCAGTGTGCTGAATTAACAGGAAATAAATTGCTAGTCCAATAATGAATGTTTCTTTTGCAGAACTCTCTTTACCCAAAAGAATGAAAGGTAAAGAGAGTTTGGCTCCCCAAGCAGGGAGGAAGGCACACCCGGCAGGTAGCAATGCTACTCCAGCCTGTGTCATTCTTCTCTGATCTGAGTAAATAGAAATGCTAAATTTTTATGTGAAATACCGGAATGATTGGGTGCCAAATGCAGAAGAAACGTAAAGGTAGAACAAGCAAATAGCTAACTAAGGGAGTGTTTCAGAAAGGAAATATCATGTCAGGCTTTGGCTTAAAGTAAATAGTTTATTTGTGAAGGGAGTGTTCACAGCATCTATGAAATGCACACTCTGTCCCCAAAACAAAACCCATCTGTTTAAGATTAAAATTTGTAATAAACATTTAAAAGAAGGAATGTAGAAGGCAAATATATATATATTGTAAAACAAAATCTACACTCTTGGAATAAGCGAAACTTCCTCTAAAAGAATCACAATGCTCCAGAGATTATACTTCATAGCAAAAGAAATAACAATTAGATGCAGCGACACCACCTTAGCAGAGATACATTCAGTTCATTGAGAGGGAAGAATATTAAGCTGAAAATCAAGCATGTGATCCTACTGTATAAAATGCCAAACTTCCTGAGAGGCAACTGACAAAAGAAAAAATAAGTATATATCTATCCTATCTAATAAAAGACAAAAAGGGTAATTGACCAAACCTTCGCTACGCTTCCCATTGGCTAATAAGGGCAATATGCAAATTAGCCGCCAACAAAGATGGCAGTTAATTTGCATACTAGGCTCCAAGCGGTGGAGCGAAGCCAAACGTACCCGAAGCCTGCCGAAAATCGAGGCCTCACGGCCCCGGGATCAGCGGAGCAGCGAAGCCTGACGGCTGTGGAGGGGGGCTCTGGCTGGAGCCCAGCCAGAGCGAAGGCCTGGGTCCCGGGTGCCAGAGGAAAACTGGTGCCAGCAGCCAAGGGAAGGGAAGGCCTATTGCACGAATCTCTTCGTGCAACAGGCCTCTAGTATATATATAAAAAGCCGTGGCCATAATACCGTAACAACCAAAAGACCAGTCACCAGGAGGTGCATTGATGGGTCCCCCCCTCCCCCTGCAGCAGCACGGTGGAGTCTGGGGTTCATCCCGTGGCACCACGGTGGAATCTGGGGTCCTGCCCACAGCGGTGTGGCAGGGTCTGGGTCCCGTGGCATGGGGGGTCTGGGTTTAGCGTGATTTCACACACTGGGCCTCTAGTATACATATAAAACTAAAATTTAGAAACAAAAATTATATATTTTAAAACCATGACTTAGATATATTAAATTGGCTACTCTAAGAACTTGTCAGGTACTTCAATATGGAATCATGGTTTACTAATTTGCATTTGGATAGTAGTATTACAAGCATACATTCATACATTCAAAAGAACGGATTTGAAAGAGCAAAGCTGGGGCAATAGAATACTGAAGGTTGTTTTTTTTCTCCCTTTTAAAAAGTTTTATGGCTAAGCTTCATGGACATGGACACATATTAGATATTTAGTAAGTGGAAAGAAATAAAACTATTCCTGTTTTTTATATTCCTGTTTTCACATATCTGTGTTGAGAAAAAGGTTTTAATAAGTCTGTCGGCTTGGAAAAAGTAGCCTCTTTCTCGGTCAATGTTGGATGGTTTGGAGTTGCGCTATCCAATATTATTACTAGCCACATGTAGCTATTGAATGCAAATATAAATTAATTAAAAATAAGTGTGACGCCTGTGAATTCTAGCATTGTCATATCTCTTGCAAACAACCACCTGTCCTTTCCATTTCCACTACCAACACCCTTGTTCAGGTCTTTATTTCCTTACCTGAACTATTTCAAAAGTTTCCCACAGTCCTCTCTGTCTCCAGTTTCTCTACCTCCAATTCAAACTAAACACCTCAGCCAGATTAATCTTCCTAAATACATCTCTGAATCACAATATTTCTCTATGTAAACACCTTCAATGATATCATAAATTCCTCAATCTGACATGTAGTATGCCTAGTGTCATGGATGCTGGGTGTGCCACCCAGATCTCCCAAATGCCACAATTGGCTTCCAACAGGTCATAGTTAAATTCTTCCCCAGAAATTGCTCTGGCTAAAAGGAGCTATTTGGCCCAAATTTTGCTCCCTCTCCAGAGGCTACCCTCATCCAATAACTGATTGCTATGGGTATTTAATGGCCCAGCCCATTGTCTCAACTCAGGACAACTTTGTAGGGTTATGCTCGCTTCTGTATGCCATGTGGGATTAGCTGAGAGCCCTGTTGAAGCTTCGTTTCAGTCCAACTTCTCTGCCACATCCCGCCTTCCTAAATCCCTTACAAGAGAGGACTCCAAGAGCATTCCCCAATTAACTTTCTGCACTAGAATCTTTATCTCAGAATTTGTGTTCAAGGAACCCAACCTGACACCTAACCATCTTTCTTTCATATCTTTCACTCCCATCCTTCATATATCCTAAATTCCAGTTAAACTAGTTTATCTGCCATTTCTTAAAGATACCTCATGCATTACCACTAACTCATACATTAAAAAAAATCTACTGAATATATAAAATGTTCCTGACTGTATAAGAAGTATTGACTGACCTAAAGGGATATAGACAATTAAGCAGACTATTAGAATACAGTATGAAATTTAAAAAAGAAATGTGACATTTCATTCATTTCAAGTGCTCAATGGCCACATGTGGGTACCACAATGTATAGTGCAGATTATAGAGCATTTCCATCATCACAGAAAGTTCAATTGTGCAGCACTGCTCTGGGGCAAGATAGACAGGAACTACTCTATGGGAATCTTGAATTTGGGGGCCAGTAAAGCTTTTAAAAGGGGGCAAGGAGATCTGAAGGATGATATGAAAGCTGCAGAGTGGGGGGAAGCTAGGGCTTTTAGCAAAGATGACCAGTTGGTTATAGAAATGTCTAGAGTATTGTCACAAAGAGGAATACCTAATATTCAGTGTGGAGTGCTCCACCCCATCCCACCCACACCCTTTGTTGCAAATATTCAGGAAATTCTCCACACACAACCCTGGGTCAGTGGTATTTTATACTCCACACAGTATAGGTGGAAAGAAGAGTGGAGATAAGAAATTCAATAGAAATTAAGATCAAAGGTAACCAAGGATAAAAAGACACCCTCCCTGCCGAAACCGGTTTGGCTCAGTGGATAGAGCGTCGGCCTGCGGACTGAAAGGTCCCAGGTTGGATTCCGGTCAAGGGCATGTACCTGGGTTTCGGGCACATCCCCAGTAGGAGATGTGCAGGAGGCAGCTGATCGATGTTTCTCTCTCATCGATGTTTCTAACTCTCTATCTCTCTCCCTTCCTCTCTGTAAAAAATCAATAAAATATATTTTTTTTAAAAAAAGACACCCTCCCATAATTCCAAGCTATTTCCATGTAAAAATCTTTTGAGAGGATTTTGCACCAGCTTTTATTCAAACTCATCCAAGAACAGGTGACCCCAAATGAGTCTAGAATTACTTCAACTTGCCAATTAACACAGGTTCCACATGTGCGGAGAAAATGATAAATTACCATTTCTCTGCCTGAATTTTCTGAGAGATAATAAATGTTTTCATAGGCATTAAAAGGGGTAAAGAATTCAAATGAATTCTTCTCTATTTATCCAGATCAGAAAAGATTTACGTTAAAAAGAGTTAGAGATAATTTTTGAGCTGGAAATTCCTTGACTGCCTGCGGAGGAGACATTGATTTTGGAAACTTCTTCTTAGCTTTATCTCTTTGCTACCAGTTTCAAAAACATTAGGAATAGAAAAGGCCTCCTGCAGAGCCTACCTTTTGAGGTAGATATTCGATCACAGAAATAAGATATGGCTCCTGTTAGAAGATTTCTGGGTTACCAGAAAGGCCTCTAGCTCTTTGGGTGGGAACAAGAGTGACTGACTGTTCCTTTGTTTTTCAAATCCAGTAACCTCCACCATATTAAACAGGAATTTAATGTTTATTTGTGGATTTTTTTAAAAAGGCTTTTGGTCAGCCCTGCAAATAATACAGACTTCCAAAATTAAAGGAATACCAAAATAACTATGGCATTTCCTCACTTGAGCATAATGGTTTCTTCAGAGCAGATTTGCTGCATAAACACTGAACATTTTCTTTCCCTTCAGTAACATCTGTGAACCAGTGCACCACCTGGGAAAACGAAGGATTAATAACCACGTCCAGACAAGGGCAGGCACAGGTGCTTCAACACAGTTCCGCAAACATATCCCAGTTCCGACAAGCGGGCTACTTCTGACGGACTCCTTCAGACTTCAGTCACACTGTCTGGCCTGGGAGAAGCACAACCCCCTGGCAGAGCTGTCAACATCATCATCTAAAGGGACTAAAGTGCATTCTTTGAACATATTGACTCTCCGAACAGAGAACATCAGACCAACAATTTATTAAAAGCAATTGTGCGTTTCCTAGGTCTCGCCAAACATTTGGTGCATGTTACACAACCCTGCAAGACCAAACTCCAGTCTTATTTCTTTGAAGAAAAGCTTGCCCAACTAGCTCAGATGATGATGAGCCCCTGATTTCCCATGGCTACCAATGTCTGGAATGTTCCTTATTCACTTTGCCATGTACTGCCTTCTGAGAGGTGCCTCTTCCATATGTAATAAATAGTTATTTTATGTTTTTATTCTGTTTTTAATTTCTCTCATTTAAAGTGCTTTCTCCTTACCTCTAGCTACATTTCATACTCTTTGGTGGCAAAGATAGTTTTTCATATTTGTTGGCCTACTAATATTCAGTATGATTATACCTAATAGGCCTTAATATGTTTTTATTGATTTGAAAACACAGTTTTAAAATTGCAATTTAGAAATAAGCATACACTCCTAACTCCTTATAAAATCATTTTTGGTAGCAAGATGACACTTGTCTAGCATTCTTGTAGTATCAGAGAAAAAGAAATTAATTTTATTTTTATTAAATTTGGGGGTCTTGGTCAGTATATAAAGAGGGAAGGCAGAACACACAATCTATGCATCAGAAGTTCCAGAATAATCATCCAATGTACTAGTTGAAGACTACTGAATCAATCAAGTACTTGCATGCACATTGCCCAGTTTCAAGCTTAAAATCAGATCCTCTTCTCTGCTTCCTAACATCCATTATTTGGAGGCTGATAGTTTTATAATAGTAATGTTGGTCTGGTCAGAGACATATAGTATTTGGGTCTTCCCTGAAGGTGGCACTTTGTATTTAATTTTAAAAATTAAAATTACAAAGTATGGTCCACATAATCATTTAGCAATTTACTAACTCGTATGAGGTGGCTCATATATTAGCTACACTAGCTAAAATCTGTTCAATGTTTAACAAGTATGGTTTTCAAATTTGATGTTAGTAAATGACCTCATCTTTGAAAGACCTCTTACTTGGAAGAATAGAACCTAGAGAACAGTGAACACAGCCTATGTTTGAATCTGCTAAAGAAAAATCTGAAGAATTAGAGTTATTTGGCCTGTTTAATAGCAAGTTATAAGAAGGAATTAGCTGTTTTCAGTCTTATCAACAGAATAGAAAATGCATAAATAAAATTGTTTTCAGTATCAGAATAGTAATAGGGGATCTTTCTCTTCACTCTTGCAGGTGGGCAGCTTGGGGGATTTTAGTAAACCAGAGTCAAGAGGTAAGCTTTGTTATAATGATGAATCAAACATGTGTGTGTACATGAAACCAATGCCTGGTCAAGATAGTAAATATGTTCATCACCTCTGAATGTTTCCTTGTGCCCCTTTGTATCCCACTCTCCTGCCCACTTACCTGAACCCACCATCCCCAGACAACCACTAATAACCTCTGACACTATATATTAATCTTCATTTTCTAGAATTTTATATAAATGGAACCATACAGTACATACTCTTTTGTTTGGCTTCTTTCATTCAACATCATAATTTTGAGAATCACCCATGCTGATGTGTTCAATAGTTCAGTTGTTTTCATTGCTGAGGAGTATTCCATTTTATGTGTACACCAAATTTTGGTAATCCATTCATCTGTCTATTACAAATAAAACTATTATAAACATTTGTCTATAAGTCTTTGCATAGACATATACATCCCTCTCTCTGAGTAAATGCCTATAAGAAAGGCTGGATTATATGGTAGGTCTGTATTTAACTGCTAAATTGCTTTCCAAAGTAGCTATATCATTTTCTATTGCCAATAGCAATATATAAAAGTTAATGTTCACCCAGCTGGCGTGGCGCAGTGGTTGACCATCGGCCTATAAAACAGGAGGTCATAGTTCAATTCCTGGTCAGGGCACCTGCCTGGGTTTCAGCCTCTATCCCCAGGTGGGGATGTGCAGGAGGCAGCCGATCAATGATTCTCTGTCATCATTGATGTTTCTATCTCTCTCTCCCACTCACTTCCTCTCTGAAATAAAAAAAAAATACATATATTTTAAAAAAAATAAAAACAATAAAAGTTCCCCCACATTATTGCCAACATATGATAGGATTAATCCTTTAATTATAGCCACTCTGATAGGTATGTAGTAGTATCTCAGCATGTTTTCCTTGCATTTCCCTAATGACTGATAATTTTTAACATCTAAAGAGAATTGAAGAAATACTAGTTAAAGTGTTTTCCCTAACAGAAATCCAGTTTTCCCCTTCCACTCTTGCCTTTTAGCAAATAATGCTAAACCCAGAGTTTTACTGTCCCAGGGCAGGAGTAGTAGATAGATATTCCCTAGATCAGTGGTTCTCAACCTTCTGGCCCTTTAAATACAGTTCCTCATGTTGGATCCAACCATAAAATTATTTTCGTTGCTACTTCATAACTATAATGTTGCTAATGTTATGAATCATAATGTAAATATCTGATATGCAGGATGGTCTTAGGCGACCCCTGTGAAAGGGTCGTTCGACCGCCAAAGGGGTCGCGACCCACAGGTTGAGAACCACTGCCCTAGATTAAAAATGCCATCGCTGCGGTTTGAGTCTAAAAGGAGACTCTTTTGATCCTTTGTGAAATAACAGCACTAAAATCCAGGTGTTGAAACAGAGTTTTAAAAATAAATCTAAACTTTCCTCTGAAGAACAAAACATGAGGGCCTGAGTATATTTATTTTAAGCCAAGTACTGAGAAGAATGAAGATACGATGTAAGGGAAGACTCTATCCAATAGAAATAGGAAAGATTCCTCCAATTGCTGTGGAGCAGAGCCAAGAAAGATGAGAGTTGGGCAAGTAGTCAGATGCAAGTATTCTAGCTCCTCTCTCAGGGTCAATGTCTCTGGGGTTAGAGGAGGACAGATATCAAACAAGTTGAGGGATGATTCGGGAGCACTAGAGCTAGTGGTCTATATCCACAAAACCAGTCAGGGTGACTACATTCCAGAGCAAAGCTCCAGATTCAGTTTGGTGTTGGAGTAATAGGGCTTATATGAGCAGAATAGCAGTGCCTGAGAGAGGAGCCTTGTGCCTTCTCATAAAACCCTGTACCCTGCAGCGAAGTGTGGAGAAAGCAAACAAAGGCTCTGGAGCTTCCCAGTGAGGCACTCACAGGACTAGCAGCTCCAGCAGACCAAGGAGGCCTGGGTCACAGTGGTCGTTGGACATAAAAGCAATGGCTAACTCCATGATCATTGACTTGTAAATGCCAGCACAACACCACAGCACCACTTCAGACAAGACCAGCCGAAACTCAGCAACCCACCACAGCTCTCCCAGGAACAAGGCAAGATTAGGGAATCTCAGCAAAGGCTGGTGAGCAAGAAACTGCCTTTATCTAATGCTACAGGCTGCATTAGCTTCTCCTCACATCCAGATGCCAGCTTGGACAGAAAAAAAAGGGAGTAAAAATCTTGGAAGTGAAAATTAACCCCAATTAGAAATGTCCACCTTAAGAGAATAACTTGCCTTTAATTGGCAAGTGCAATTATTTTTGTGCCATCAGTGGAAATAGGGTTTCCAAGGCAAGATGACAGTTTTAAATAACAAAGAAACTACATTTTGTTGTAGATTTGAATCATGGTGTATACTTTTCAAGCCCTCCCCTCACTGCGCTACACATTCCTACATGTTACCAGTTATTCCTCAGGCAGAATTGTCCAGGGAAAGCCTGGTCCCTTAGGTGATGCAGATGCCTCCAATCTCCAGGATTCAGAGCCCAGAGCACCAGGGCTACTCCCCTCTCTGAGCAACTGATGCTGCTGCCTTATGCACAACAAGAATGTCCTAGTACAAGGATCACAAACAATGATGCTTTGTTGGATCAGTTCACCTTTTTCCCATACTTTCCCTCACATAGGGAAGGACAAGAGAATTAGACTCTTATTCTGACTCCTCTTCAAAGATGAATATGTACATGAGAGAGGCATACAAGAAAAGTTTGTAAAAATCTATTATTCCATTTTGTGAGTCTTATAAATAGTTCCATGTAGAATATCTATGAAAATAATTTAACTTAACTTTTAACTTCTAGTGGGTTCTAATTGTTCCGTACAGTAGAAATTCTGATGCAATCTGGATCAATAGTTGGTCATTAATCAAAAGATCTGTTAAACACTTATGCATAAAAAACTATACTTACCTTTAACTTTTATTTCAACTTAAAAAATACACATTTATTTACCACTGTGGAAATGAATGCACATTTATTCTCAGTCTTTTGATGGAAAGCTAGTAGTCAAATGATTGGATACATGCCGGTTTAAAAAAAAATAAACCTTGTCATCATGCATTACTTCTAATTTTTTTTTATTTCTTTAAGGTGGGTTGAGATTTTGAAGGTACTAGTAAAGCAATCTGAGTGTAAAATCCTTCTAGATTAAAATAATTCACCCCAGGCTGACGCTCTATCAACCCCTCTCCCAATTTTTTATACTAATTGTCCACATGTAATTCAGTAGCAATTTTAGAGATTTATTTCTATCAACTCAATTTTCATTGAAACAACGGTTTTCCCTTTTCTCCTTCAGATTTCATTAATTTATGTAATAATTTATACATTTAAAGTTGTTAGCACAACTAGCACAAACAGGTCTGGGAACAAACACAACTATTATGTAGGTAAACATATACCTCATCTGGCAGCAGCTCAGCAGGCTGGAGAACAAACAACTTGATGACCATGAACATGCACCAAGCTGTGGGAACCAATCACTGTGCTTTACAGAGAGGAATGGAAAATATTGGTTAGTCTGGCAAATTGTCATAACAATAGAGTTTCTTACAAAAATATTCCCAGGACACGCATACTGCAGCACATAGCAATGCTTTTACAGTGCCCACCAGCAGCATCCTTTATCAACAAAGTCAACTCAGTTTTCATGTACTTTCTTTGCAGTGTTCAGTACAGGTACTGTATGTAATCTTTTTCAACTTTTTTTATTATCTACACTAATAAAAAACAAACATGCAAATTGACCGTACCTTCACTAAGCCTTAAGCCAGGCCCACCAGCCAATCAGAGTGACTATATGCAAATTAACCCAACAAAGATGGCGGCCAGCAGCCACAGAGCTGGAGCAAGCAGGAGGCTTGGTTGCCCCAATGATGGAGGAAGCCAAGCATCCTGCCTGCCATGGCCGGCTCTGAGCTCCACTCAAAGCAACAAAGTTTCAATTATAGAAGGTAAATAAACCCCAGATACCTGCTTTCAGCAGGCCGTGGCCACAGAGCTGGAGCGAGCAGGAGGCTTGCGTTGCCCCTGGCGATGGAGGAAGCCAAGCTTCCCTCCCACCCGCCATGGCTGGCTCTAAGCTCCTCTCAAGGCTATAAAGTTTCAATTATAGAAGGTAAATAAACC
>NW_005353663.1:1462525-1471134 GCF_000412655.1 Myotis brandtii
AGCGGGACCCCCACCCTGATCCGGGACACCCTTCAGGGCAAACCAGCCGGCCCCCACCCGTGCACCAGGCCTCTATCCTATATAGTAAAAGGGTAATATGCAAACTGACCCTAACAGCAGAAGGACTGGGAATAACTGGTCACTATGACACACACTGACCACCAGGGGGCAGATGCTCAATGCAGGAGCTGCCCCATGGTGGTCAGTGTGCTCCCACAGGGGGAGCTCTGCTCAGCCACAAGCCAGGCTGATGGCTGCCAGTACAGCGGTGGTGGTGGGAGCCTCTCCCACCTCCTCAGCAGCACTAAGGATGTCAGACTGCAGCTTAGGCCTGCTCCCCGCCGGCAAGTGGACATCCCCTGAGGGCTGCCGGGCTGCCAGAGGGATGTCTGATTGCCAGCTTAGGCCCAATCCCCCGGGGAGCAGGCCTAAGCCAGCAGGTGGTCATCCCCCGAGGGGTCCCAGACTGCGAGAGGGCACAGGCCAGGCTGAGGGACCCCTCCTCCCCCCCGAGTGCACAAATTTTTGTGCACCGGGCCTCTAGTTGTCTTTATAATCGACTAGAGGTCCAGTGCACGAAATCCATGCACTTGGGGTGGGGGGAAGGGGGGTGGTTCCCCAGCCTGGCCTGTGCCCTCTCACAGTGCGGGAGCCCTGCTATTGATCTCCCCAAAGAGGTAGGCCCTGCCCACCCTTCTGGGGCTCCTCAATGGATTGCCCCAAAGAGGTAGGCCAGAGCGGGGGGTCCTGCCTCCAGTGTCGCCGTGCAGAGCTGCCAGGAGTCCCACGTCAAGTTCCCTCCCACCCGCATGGGCATGCAGCCTCCTGGTGATGGATTGTTACAGAGTGAGGGCATGAGGTCATCATGGCGTGAGGGCATGACGACCACATAGGCTTTTATTAGTATAGATTTCCCACCCAGTCTTCTTACTTTGAGTAAGTTTTTTTTTTTTGTTTTATGCCCATAGGGAGCTCTCAGCCAGGCTTTCTAGTAATCTCCAGCCTGCTTTCCTAGGACTATCCCTTATTTTCCTTCCACTGTTCCAACTTTTATCTACTTCCTGGTTCAATCCCATACCATATTCTAAACCTAAGCCGTTTTTTAAATTTTTTTTGTTGTTGTTGTTAATCCTCACTTGAGGATATTTTTTTGTTGATTTTGTGTTTTTTTTTTTGAGAAAGCAGAAAGCAGAGAAAGAGACAGAGAGAAACATTGATATGAGAAAGACAAATCCATTGGTTGCCTCCAACCAGGGCCAGGGATCAAGCCTGCAACCGGTAGTGCCCTTGATCGGAATCAAACCTGGGACCTTCAGTCTGCAGGCTGACGCTCTATCCACTGAGCAAAACTGGCTAGGGCTCAAAATATTTAACAATTAGTAAGATGGGGGCACTTACTTGTCTTTCTCTGATTGGCTTATATCACTTTGTATAATGATCTCCAGGTCCATCCATGCTATTGCAAAGGGAAGATTTCTTTCCTTTTTACGGCTGAGTAGTATCCATTGTGTAAATGTACCAGAGCTTTTTTATCCATTCACATTGGAAGGAGGGGCTGCCTAATGATAGAATTGGTCATCCAGGTTCTCTGCTGTGCTAAATTTTAACCATTTAGATGCTGGATCGTGGAACAATGCAGGCAGCCTAAACAGCTAGAACACAGTCAAGAGGCTTAGAACAGCAGCTATTTACAGACCAGTATCTTATTATTCTAGAAAGGACAGCTAAACCTCTGTGTGCTGACTGAATATAAGTCAAGGAACTGCAGGATTGTCTCACAATTTGAAGACATTCCACTGTGTGTATATGCAAACACACAAATATGTACATATACTAACCTAACTCTCAAAATTGTTTCCATTTAGGCCCCCTAGGAAGCTCAGTTGGTTAGAGCAGCGGTTCTCAACCTGTGGGTCGCGACCCCTTTGGCGGTTGAACGACCCTTTCACAGGGGTCGCCTAAGACCATCCTGCATATCAGATATTTACATTACGATTGATAACAGTAGCAACATTACAGTTATGAAGTAGCAATGAAAATAATTTTATGGTTGGGTCAGAACATGAGGAACTGTATTTAAAGGGCCAGAAGGTTGAGAACCACTGGGTTAGAGCATCATCCCAATATGCCAAGGTTGTGTGTTTGATTCCCCAGTCAGGTCACATACAAGAAGCAACCAATGAATGCATAAGTAGTGGAACAACAAATCAATGTGTGTGTCTCTCTCTCTCTCAAAAAAAAAAAAAAAGAATTGTTTTCATTCCCAAATTTTAACATCAGGAGTTATTTAAAATATAACTATTTTAATAGAGATAAATAATTATTTTTAGACTTCCCATCATACAAGTGAAGAATTAACAACTTTACTCTGAAAGTGGTGGTAACTGGAAAATATTCTTACTTGTAATGGAAAACTTTATATAAAGATAAAATGATTTTTGTTTCCATTATTAGCCTGGATCTAGTTAAATCAGCAATACATTCTAGACCAGCTGTGGGCAAACTACGGCCCGCGGGCTGGATCCGGCCCGTTTGAAATGAATAAAACTAAAAAAAAAAAAAAAGACCGTACCCTTTTATGTAATGATGTTTACTTTGAATTTATATTAGTTCACACAAACACTCCATCCATGCTTTTGTTCCGGCCCTCCGGTCCAGTTTAAGAACCCATTGTGGCCCTAGAGTCAAAAAGTTTGCCCACCCCTGTTCTAGACTCAACGACACAAATTAAAAGCAAAGGAAAAAAAATAAGGTGAGAAGAGCTTTAAATTATGTGTCTGCTTCAGTGGAGGTGAGAGCTGACCCTGCCAAAGGTCTAAAAGTACTTTAAGGGAGAAATAGCACTGGCCATGTTTTACTTTGACTAGAAATATTAAGTTCATGACAATCTTCTATTCTTCCTAGAAGTTTTTATTTTTTTATTAGAAATGTGCTTGTTCTCAAGTATTTATATATAAATAGAAATGCCTCATGAATTTGTTTAAAAAGAATTTAGCAGAGGAGTGGAGGAACAGGGGTTATAGATGAAATGAGATTGGCCATGTCTGGATGGTGGATACCTGGTGGCTTATTATATTATTCTCTCTACTGTCATTTATATTTGAAGTTGTCCATAATAAAAAACTTTTTTCTCTTCCATTTTCTGTTTATTACTTTAGGCATGTTATACTTATGATTCTATTTCATTTTTTAATAGGAAAGATCATTAGGACAGCATGTAGAGCATTAAAATAAAACCAATCTTAAAATAATGAATACTTTCCCATAATCATTCCAGTCATTTTTTGTGTGCAATTTACTCATGGTAGTCATTTTTATGGAGACATTATCTTGGCATCCACATCACAGAGTTAACAAAATTTAGAGTATCTCTGTTCATTTATTCATTCAACAAGTATTAATTGCGCACCTCCTCTATCCAGGAACAGTATGGTACACACTAATGTGGTAAATGAATAGATACAAATTCAAAATCTTAGTTCAGGAAACAAACAGTTATAAAATCTATGCTGAATTTTAGCTATTTTCCTGTTTGGAAGAGCACAGTATACAGAGTGCCTTATTAAAATTTTGCTTTCTGATAAGAAATACATAATTTGTAAGATTAACATATTTTCATATTGAGTATTTTTCTATTGATTCATTTTTATAAGTAGCTTATCATCAAAGCAGGATAGTTCAATAAGAAACATTAATTAACCCAACGAAGTTAAAATATTAATTGTAGAATAGTACAATGAAAAAATATTTACAACTTGATGGGGAAACTACTCTCAGTTCTAGGATTTGATTTTACCCTCCTTACACACTAATAAACCAGTTCTTTCCTGAGCGCTGGCTGCAGACAGGAGACTCCCGAATCAGCAACACAGGACCCTGCTGCCCAAGGCTCAGCACGCACATGAGCAGCAGCATATTTACATTGGTTCTCCCTGTCCCCAAGTCCCACCTGCATGTTCAGATGGACTCGGCACATACTGTGGGTTGCATCACAGCTAAGGAACATTGAGCTTGGGGAAACTCAATGTTTTTTAAACAAATTGTAAGAAAGCCTGTTCTTTTTCTGGGGAAACACACTTACCTCATCCTCTCAGAAAAGATAGAAAGTTCAAGTATATTCTAGACTAGAAACTGGACTAAGGGACATCTGCAGTCTCTCTCAACTCTGATACTCTAAGCTCCATGATTAACAATTGTTTTACTATTGAAACTATGAGGCATGGGAGTTCTTAATTCAATCAGTTTTTAAACAGGCTTATGAAGATATCATATATCAATAAAAAAAATTGATGTATGTAACTTCTGGTTCTGAGGCCCCCATTCTACCCAGTGCCAAAAACTTAAGGTAAAATGAATAAAATTCAGTGATTTCACAGCTACTTAGGTTTAACACTCAATCACACTGGGGTGCCCTGCTTTCCCCAGGCTAATGCTCCTGGGGCTGTGGGGGTGTGAGCCAGTGTGGGAGAGTTAGGAGATGTGCACGTACTGATCTGCTCAGGGCCTTGGCTGGCTTCCCTTCTACACATCACTCCTGTTATGTACCAACAGGCCATATGTAGGATCTCCATGGATGGATGGTGAAATCACAAGAAAAAGAGAACAGCAGTTAAAGTATTATCCCACTATACAAGACTAATCAAACACTGCTTGACACTTGGAGAGGGAGGAAAATAAGAGGCCAACTCTTGTAAAGTTAAAAGTCACTTGTCTTCAGGTTTCTTTCCTCACAGAGGAAGCAGAGCATGGAGTTGCACATATTAAGTTCCCTAATACAGCAGAATCTAGAATGAGTTCCTGAACAGTACTCACGGTGACCAGGAGAGGGCATCTAGCACAAGTGAATGAAATATTTGTGCCAACATTAGGTTTTAAAGATTACTCTTTGACTCTACTATCTACACTTTACAAATCGATTTATGTGTCCATTGCAAATTCCCTTTGATCCAAGGATAACTGCGGTTACACATTCTTAATCACAGTCTTGTACTGTATACTATCCCAAGTGGCGGAGATGCTGGTTTTTCCATACAGGACACAGGAACAAGTCCACATGAATATGAAATAGTTTCAGAGAGAAGTTATTTATGTGGACAATTTCCCAAAATGAACACTTGAGAGGAATCAAATGTGCTTAAGCAATTGTTCAGAAGAGGAGAAACTCATATATTTATTGAAACCTTCTTGTAAGGAAGGATTTTTGATTTGTTCTCTTTCCTCCATTTCTTACATAAATATGTGGTTTGGTTCAAATTGTGAGCTCCAAGAATTCAAGATCAAAGAATTCATGCTCCAAGAATTCATTTTTCAACACACTAGAACAGGAGAAAGAATATTATTCTATCATCAAACAAAATGGGTCACTATATTTCCCAGAAGAAGAAAAAAAACTTGAATTCTATGTATTTCCTTTCAGGCCTAGCACAGACATAAACAACAATAAATCGGCCAACCATATTCTTCAGGCATATAATTTTCTTTCTTTCCAAAGTGGACACTCCCTGGGAAAATACAAATCACTTCTAATTTCAAAGCCCTTCAACACAAAAAGAAAACAGGCCACCTTGACCAGAGCACGAAATAATCTTTTCCAAGAGGACTTGAATGAGCACTTCATCATCCAAGAAAAAAATAAATAGCAAGAGTTTTTACTACTTTATTTTGTTCATTTTAAATACTTTTATAGCCATGAAGAAAAATATATTGATGAGTTGATTTTTCCAAAATGAAACCATTATGTCTTTTAATGTTAGCCCCAAAATGGCTCCCCATGCCCAGTATTTTAGAAATAATAACACTGTGGCGGAGTGTGGCTGAGAGGCTTGTTCAGGGACACACAATGTTTCTAACTTTGGGAGTAGTATTTCCATCCATGAGGCATTGATTTTCTACTATAAAGTCACCTACAAATTCCAAACTGTTTCTATCCTACTAGATATAAAGCAATTTCTATAATTCAAAGAGATTATGGTTTAATTTACATTACAGTAACTGTAATCAGCTTTAGTTCAGGAACCTAATTGTTTCCCATTAAAAGGAACTGCATTTTGCTCTTAGCTCAGAATTCATTTTCCATGTCATTCAGAATAATAAACAGTACCATTGTTGAATGATTTCTATGTGCCTTGACTCTTTCCACTATCTTCCCAGATAATTTTTGTTGTTGTTTCTATTAATCTCACCCGAAGATATTATTTCCATTGATTTTTAGAGAGTGGAAGAGAGGGAGGGGGAGAAAGGAGGAAGAGTGAGAGAGAGGGAGAGTGAGAAACATAGATGTGAGAGAGACACATAGATTGGTTATCTCCTGCATGCTCCCCGACTGGGGCCTGGAATCGAACCTGTGACCCTTTGGTGAGTAGGCAGATGCGCTAACCCAGCGGTTCTCAACCTGTGGGTCGCGACCCCTTTGGCGGTCCAACGACCCTTTCACAGGGGTCGCCTAAGACCATCCTGCATATCAGATATTTACATTACGATTGATAACAGTAGCAACATTACAGTTATGAAGTAGCAACGAAAATAATTTTATGGTTGGGGTCACAACATGAGCAACTGTATTTAAAGGGCCAGAAGGTTGAGAACCATTGCTAGTAACCGCTGAGAAACACTGGCCTGGGCCAAGATAGTTTTTATTATCCCCATTTTATAGAAGAAACAACCGAGAGGGCTCAGAGATGTTAAGTAACTATCTCTAAACACAGAGCAATTAGTGGTAGAAGCAAAACTGGCCCCAGCTGTGTCTGACTCCTAAACCTTGCAGTCTGCACTATGACTCACTTTTCCTTAATTGCATAAATTATTTTACCAAATTGGAACACAAATGTCATTTCCTGTTAATAACAACTTTCCTAATTTTCTAATTTTCAGTTTGGGGCAGAAAGTGGTTGCAAAACAAATTAACTTTTTATTGCACTTGATAAGAATCCAGAAAATACCATGAATTTTTGCTATAAAAAATATACTTGGATTATTAGGCTGAGTACACAATACTACATAATACTACATACATTTTCTAAGAGATCTTGTTACTAATCAATAGTAAAGCATTTTGTCTACTTATTTAAATCTAGATAAAAATCTTAATGATCCAATAATCAAGTTTTTGAAACAACAATATTTAGTTATCTGTGGTAAAATATAAATTTCAGGAATCTGAAGTAGATGCTTTCAAAAATATGTCCATGTATTTACACTCAGAGGACCACGCAGTGTTTAAAATTGCTTTCATGTACTTTATCAAGTTCAAACTAGGTGACATAACACGCTTTAAGTCTAGGGCTTATTTTAAAAGGTTAGGCACCTAAAATCTCAGAAGTGCATACAATCCTTTTGAACAGTTGCCATCTGAGAGCCACCAGTGTCAAAACAATAGGCAAGCCCTACCGGTTTGTCTCAGTGGATAGAACATCAGCCTGCAGACTAAAGGGTCCTGGGGTACCATTCTGGTCAAGGGCACATGTCCTGGCGGTGGGCTTGATCCCCAGTAGGGGGCGTGCAGGAGGCAGCCAATCAATGATTCTCTCTCATCATTGATGTTTCTTTCTCTCTCTCTCTCTCTCTCTCTCTCTCTCTCTCTCTCTCTCTCTTCATCTCTGATATCAATAAAAATATATTTTAGAAAACAAACAAACAAAAACAGTGAAGTTTTTTTCACATGGTCGCTGGCTGCCTGAGCCATTCGTTGGCAGGAGCACTCAAGACCAGCTGAGTCTTGGGGAAAATACCCAGAAGATGAATGGACAGAAGAGAGAATTCTGGGGGCTCCAAGCGGTCTCAGACTAGACCCTGCCCCTGGCTCCTACCCTCTCCATCAGGGTGTAGCAGCGAGACCCCAGCCTGCTCCATGTGTCTGAAGGAGTCCATGTAGAGAGCTCTGTGCAGGTCAGAGCACTAGTGTGTCTAAGCAGATGCAAGGGCAGGCTCTCTGCTATGGCTCTCCCTTGTTGTGGACCTGGTCTCCCAGCAGGAGCTGGCCCAAGGCTGCTTAGCTGGTGGGAATGGTAAGATCTTGCAATCTGACTAGTCCGTCCACCTGTTCTCTTCAAATGAGCGACCACAAAATCCCCCCCCCCCCAAAAAAAGCAAATTAAAACTACATGAAAATAACCATTTCCATTCATCAGGTTTCAGTGGAAAGAGTAAGGAAATATTTCAGGTGCTTTCATAGATAGCTGATGGGAGTGCAAACTGAAATACTCCCCTCAGAAGGCAATTTGACAGTGATAAGCAAAAACACTAATACCCTTTTATTAAAAAATTCCATTTCTAGGAATATATCCTGCATATACTCTTGAATATTAGCTAAAGCTATATATAAAAGAATATTCATTGCAGTTTTCATAATAGCAAGAGATTGGAAAGAATTTAAGGATATATAAGTAAGGCTAGTTACACAAATAAAACTCTAGAGAGACAACACTGTGTAGATATTAGCAAAACCAATAAGGGCACTCCACTTATACTAATATCTAATGGTTGCCAGACAGATAAAATGAATATATTTAAAAAACATAAAATAATGTCTCAATACTATCTTTTTTCAATACTATCTTTTAAAATTATTTATGCCTACTTGTGTGTGTGTGTGTGTGTGTGTGTGTGTGTAT